>NC_059503.1:44140241-44440482 GCF_914767665.1 Harmonia axyridis
AGTAAGCCATTCCACATTGTTGATTTTCTTGGACTCGGATGTCACGCAGGTAGCTATAATCTCCCACGTGGTAAGGTCAATTGCTGCTGTAACCACAAATGCTCGACTGACTTCTGTTGTTGAGTTCATTTGTTTGTTATTTCCTTCAATGTTTTTCATTCTAACACCTCTCATCGTATTGCACAGGGACGAAAGCTTGACACAAGTGTCTAAAGAAATCACATTGGTATAAGGGTCTGTTCTTATTCCCTTCTTTTTGTTTAATTAACAATTATCCAAGTAAGCCATTCCACATTGTATATTTTCTTGGACTCGGATGACACACGGGTAGCTATAATCTCCCACGTGGTAAGGTCATTTGCTGCTGTAACCACAATTGGACGGCTGACTTCTGTTGTTGATTTCATTTGTTTGTTATTTCCATCAATGTTTCTCATTCTAACACTTCTCATCGTATTGCACAGGGACGAAAGCTTGACACACGTGTCTATGAAAACCACATTGGTATATGGGACTGTTCTTATTCCCTTCTTTCTGTATAATGATCAATTATCCAAGTAAGCCATTCTACATTGTTGATTTTCATGGACTCGGATGACACGCAGGTAGCTATAATCTCCCACGTGGTAAGGTCAATTGCTGCTGTAACCACAAATGCACGACTGACTTCTGTTGTTGATTTCATTTGTTTGTTTTTTCCTTCTATGTTTCTCATTCTAATACTCTTTATCGTATTGCACAGGGACGAGAGCTTGACACACGTGTCTAAGGAAACCATTTTGGTATAAGAGACTGTTCTTATTCCCTCCTTTTTGTTTAATGAACAATTATCCAAGTAAGCCATTCCAAATTGTTGATTTTCTTGGACTCGGATGTCTTGCAGGGAGCTATAACCTCCCACGTGGTTAGGTCAATTGCTGCTGTAACCACAAATGCACGACTGACTTCTGTTGCTGATTTCATTTGTTTGTTATTTCCTTCAATGGTTCTCATTCTAACTCTTTTCATCGTATTACACAGGGACGAAAGCTTGACACACGTGTCTAAGGAAACCACAAGGGTTTGTTCTCATTCCCTTTTTTTTTTTGATGAACAATTATCCAAGTAAGCCATTCCACATTGTTGATTTTCTTGGACTCGGATGTCACGCAGGTAGCTATAATCTCCCACGTGGTAAGGTCAATTGCTGCTGTAACCACAAATGCTCGACTGACTTCTGTTGTTGAGTTCATTTGTTTGTTATTTCCTTCAATGTTTTTCATTCTAAGACCTCTCATCGTATTGCACAGGGACGAAAGCTTGACACAAGTGTCTAAAGAAATCACATTGGTATAAGGGTCTGTTCTTATTCCCTTCTTTTTGTTTAATTAACAATTATCCAAGTAAGCCATTCCACATTGTATATTTTCTTGGACTCGGATGACACACGGGTAGCTATAATCTCCCACGTGGTAAGGTCATTTGCTGCTGTAACCACAATTGGACGGCTGACTTCTGTTGTTGATTTCATTTGTTTGTTATTTCCATCAATGTTTCTCATTCTAACACTTCTCATCGTATTGCACAGGGACGAAAGCTTGACACACGTGTCTATGAAAACCACATTGGTATATGGGACTGTTCTTATTCCCTTCTTTCTGTATAATGATCAATTATCCAAGTAAGCCATTCTACATTGTTGATTTTCATGGACTCGGATGACACGCAGGTAGCTATAATCTCCCACGTGGTAAGGTCAATTGCTGCTGTAACCACAAATGCACGACTGACTTCTGTTGTTGATTTCATTTGTTTGTTTTTTCCTTCTATGTTTCTCATTCTAATACTCTTTATCGTATTGCACAGGGACGAGAGCTTGATACACGTGTCTAAGGAAACCATTTTGGTATAAGAGACTGTTCTTATTCCCTCCTTTTTGTTTAATGAACAATTATCCAAGTAAGCCATTCCAAATTGTTGATTTTCTTGGACTCGGATGTCTTGCAGGGAGCTATAACCTCCCACGTGGTTAGGTCAATTGCTGCTGTAACCACAAATGCACGACTGACTTCTGTTGCTGATTTCATTTGTTTGTTATTTCCTTCAATGGTTCTCATTCTAACTCTTTTCATCGTATTACACAGGGACGAAAGCTTGACTTTCGTGTCTAAGGAAGCCACATTGGTATGAGGGACTGTTCTTATTCCCTTTTTTTTTTTGATGAACAATTATCCAAGTAAGCCATTCCACATTGTTGATTTTCTTGGACAAGGATGTCACGCAGCTAGCTATAATCTCCCACGTGGTAAGGTCAATTGCTGCTGTAACCACAAATGCACGACTGACTTCTGTTGTTAATTTCATTTGTTTGTTATTTCCTTCTATGTTTCTCATTCTTACACTTTTCATCGTATTGCACAGGGACGAAAGCTTGACACACGTGTCTGAGAAACCACAAGGGTTTGTTCTCATTCCCTTTTTTTTTTTTGATGAACAATTATCCAAGTAAGCCATTCCACATTGTTGATTTTCTTGGACTCGGATGTCACGCAGGTAGCTATGATCTCTCACGTGGTAAGGTCCATTGCTGCTGTAACCACGAAAGCACGATTGACTTCTGTTGTTGATTTCATTTTTTTGTTATTTCCTTCTATGTTTCTCATTCTAACACTTTTCATCGTATTGCACAGGGACGAATGCTTGACACATGTGTCTAAGGAAACCACTTTGGTATGAGGGACTGTTCTTATTCCCTTCTTTTTGTTTAATGAACAATTATCCAAGTAAGCCATTCCAAATTGTTGATTTTCTTGGACTCGGATGTCTTGCAGGGAGCTATAACCTCCCACGTGGTAAGGTCAATTGCTGCTGTAACCACAAATGCACGACAGACTTCTGTTGTTGATTTCATTCGTTTGTAATTTTCTTCAATGTTTCACATTCTAATACTTTTCATCGTATTGCACAGGGACGAAAGCTTGACACACGTGTCTAAAGAAACCACTTTGGTATAAGGGACTGTTCTTATTCCCTTTTTTCATTTTGATGAACAATTATCCAAGTAAGCCTTTCCACATTGTTCATTTTCTTGGACTACGATGTCACGCAGGTAGCTATAATCTCCCACGTGTTAAGGTCAATTGCTGCTGTAACCACAAATGCACGACTGACTTCTGTTGTTGATTTCATTCGTTTGTTATTTTCTTCAATGTTTCTCATTCTAACACTTTTCATCGTATTGCACAGGGACGAAAGCTTGACACACTTGTCTAAGGAAACCAATTTGGTATAAGGGACTGTGCTTATTCCCTTCTTTTTGTTTAATTAACAATTATCAAAGTAAGCCATTCCAAATTGTTGATTTTCTTGGACTCGGATGTCTTGCAGGGAGCTATAACCTCCCACGTGGTAAGGTCAATTGCTGCTGTAACCACAAATGCACGACTGACTTCTGTTGTTGATTTCATTCGTTTGTAATTTTCTTCAATGTTTCACATTCTAATACTTTTCATCGTATTGCACAGGGACGAAAGCTTGACACACGTGTCTAAAGAAACCACTTTGGTATAAGGGACTGTTCTTATTCCCTTTTTTCATTTTGATGAACAATTATCCAAGTAAGCCATTCCACATTGTTCATTTTCTTGGACTACGATGTCACGCAGGTAGCTATAATCTCCCACGTGGTAAGGTCAATTGCTGCTGTAACCACAAATGCACGACTGACTTCTGTTGTTGATTTCATTCGTTTGTTATTTTATTCAATGTTTCTCATTCTAACACTTTTCATCGTATTGCACTGGGACGAAAGCTTGACTTACGTGTCTAAGGAAGCCACATTGGTATGAGGGACTGTTCTTGTTCCCTTTTTTCTTCTTGATGAACAATTATCCAAGTAAGCCATTCCACATTGTTGATTTTCTTGGACTAGGATGTCACGCAGGTAGCTATAATCTCCCACGTGGTAAGGTCAATTGCTGCTGTAACCACAAATGCACGACTGACTTCTGTTGTTAATTTCATTTGTTCGTTATTTCCTTCTATGTTTCTCATTCTAACACTTTTCATCATATTGCACAGGGACGAAAGCTTGACACACGTGTCTAAGGAAACCACAAGGGTTTGTTCTCATTCCCTTTTTTCTTTTTGATGAACAATTATCCAAGTAAGCCATTCCACATTGTTGATTTTCTTGGACTCGTATGTCACGCAGGTAGCTATAATCTCCCACGTGGTGAGGTCAATTGCTGCTGTAACCACAAATGCTCGACTGACTTCTGTTGTTGATTTCATTCCTTTGTTATTTTCTTCAATGTTTCTCATTCTAACACTTTTCATCGTATTGCACAGGGACGAAAGTTTGACACACGTGTCCAAGGAAACCACTTTGTTATAAGGGAATGTTCTTATTCCCTTCTTTTTGTTTAATGAACAATTATCCAAGTAAGCCATTCCACATTGTTGATTTTCTTGGACTCGGATGTCACGCAGGTAGCTATAATCTCTCACGTGGTAAGGTCCATTGCTGCTGTAACCACGAATGCACGATTGACTTCTGTTGTTGATTTAATTTGTTTGTTATTTCCTTATATGTTTCTCATTCTAACACTTTTCATCGTATTGCACAGGGACGAAAGCTTGACACACGTGTCTAAGGAAACCACTTTGGTATAAGCGACTGTTCTTATTCCCTTCTTTTTGTTTAATGAACAATTATCCAAGTAAGCCATTCCACATTGTTGATTTTCTTGGACTCGGATATCACGCAGGTAGCTATAATCTCTCACGTGGTAAGGTCCATTGCTGCTGTAACCACGAATGCACGATTGACTTCTGTTGTTGATTTCATTTGTTTGTTATTTCCTTCTATGTTTCTCATTCTTACACTTTTCATCGTATTGCACAGGGACGAAAGCTTGACACACGTGTCTAAGGAAACCACTTTGGTATAAGGGACTGTTCTTATTCCCTTCTTTTAGTTTAATGAACAATTATCCAAGTAAGCCATTCCACATTGTTGATTTTCTTGGACTCGGATGTAACGCAGATAGCTATAATCTCCCACGTGGTAAGGTCCATTGCTGCTGTAACCACGAATGCACGATTGACTTCTGTTGTTGATTTCATTTGTTTGTTATTTCCTTCTATGTTTCTCATTCTAACACTTTTCATCGTATTGCACAGGGACGAAAGCTTGACACACGCGTCTAAGGAAACCACATTGGTATAAGGGACTGTTCTTATTCGCTTTTTTCATTTTGATGAACAATTATCCAAGTAAGCCATTCCACATTGTTGATTTTCTTGGACTACGATGTCACGCAGGTAGCTATAATCTCCCACGTGTTAAGGTCAATTGCTGCTGTAACCACAAATGCACGACTGACTTCTGTTGTTGATTTCATTCGTTTGTTATTTTCTTCAATGTTTCTCATTCTAACACTTCTCATCGTATTGCACAGGGACGAAAGCTTGACACACGTGTCTAAGGAAACCAATTTGGTATAAGGGACTGTGCTTATTCCCTTCTTTTTGTTTAATGAACAATTATCAAAGTAAGCCATTCCACATTGTTGATTTTCTTAGACTCGGATGTCACGCAGGTAGCTATAATCTCCCACGTGGTAAGGTCAATTGCTTCTGTAACCACAAATGCACGACTGACTTCTGTTGTTGAGTTCATTTGTTTGTTATTTCCTTCAATGTTTTTCATTCTAACACCTCTCATCGTATTGCACAGGGACGAAAGCTTGACACACGTGTCGAAAGAAATCACATTGGTATAAGGGTCTGTTCTTATTCCCTTCTTTTTGTTTAATTAACAATTATCCAAGTAAGCCATTCCACATTGTTTATTTTCTTGGACTCGGATGACACACGGGTAGCTATAATCTCCCACGTGGTAAGGTCATTTGCTGCCTTAACCACAATTGGACGGCTGACTTCTGTTGTTGATTTCATTTGTTTGTTATTTCCATCAATGTTTCTCATTCTAACACTTCTCATCGTATTGCACAGGGACGAAAGCTTGACACACGTGTCTATGAAAACCACATTGGTATAAGGGACTGTTCTTATTCCCTTCTTTCTGTATAATGATCAATTATCCAAGTAAGCCATTCTACATTGTTGATTTTCTTGGACTCGGATGTCACGCAGGTAGCTATAATCTCCCACGTGGTGAGGTCAATTGCTGCTGTAACCACAAATACTCGACTGACTTCTGTTGTTGATTTCATTCGTTTTTTATTTTCTTCAATGTTTCTCATTCTAACACTTTTCATCGTATTGCACAAGGACGAAAGCTTGACACACGTGTCCAAGGAAACCACTTTGGTATAAGGGAAAGTTCTTATTCCCTTCTTTTTGTTTAATGAACAATTATCCAAGTAAGCCATTCCACATTGTTGATTTTCTTGGACTCGGATGTCACGCAGGTAGCTATAATCTCTCACGTGGTAAGGTCCATTGCTGCTGTAACCACGAATGCACGATTGACTTCTGTTGTTGATTTCATTTGTTTGTTATTTCCTTATATGTTTCTCATTCTAACACTTTTCATCGTATTGCACAGGGACGAAAGCTTGACACACGTGTCTGAGGAAGCCACAAGGGTTTGTTCTCATTCCCTTTTTTCTTTTTGATGAACAATTATCCAAGTAAGCCATTCCACATTGTTGTTTTTTTTGGACTAGGATGTCACGCAGGTAGCTATAATCTCCCACGTGGTAAGGTCAATTGCTGCTGTAACCACAAATGCACGACTGACTTCTGTTGTTAATTTCATTTGTTTGTTATTTCCTTCTATGTTTCTCATTCTAACACTTTTCATCATATTGCACAGGGACGAAAGCTTGACACACGTGTCTGAGGAAACCACAAGGGTTTGTTCTCATTCCCTTTTTTCTTTTTGATGAACAATTATCCAAGTAAGCCATTCCACATTGTTGATTTTCTTGGACTCGGATGTCACGCAGGTAGCTATAATCTCCCACGTGGTGAGGTCAATTGCTGCTGTAACCACGAATGCACGATTGACTTCTGTTGTTGATTTCATTTGTTTGTTATTTCCTTCTATGTTTCTCATTCTAACACTTTTCATCGTATTGCACAGGGACGAAAGCTTGACACACGTGTCTAAGGAAACCACTTTGGTATAAGCGACTGTTCTTATTCCCTTCTTTTTGTTTAATGATCAATTATCCAAGTAAGCCATTCCACATTGTTGATTTTCTTGGACTCGGATGTCACGCAGGTAGCTATAATCTCTCACGTGGTAAGGTCCATTGCTGCTGTAACCACGAATGCACGATTGACTTCTGTTGTTGATTTCATTTGTTTGTTATTTCCTTCTATGTTTCTCATTCTAACACTTTTCATCCTATTGCACAGGGACGAAAGCTTGACACACGCGTCTAAGGAAACCACATTGGTATAAGGGACTGTTCTTATTCGCTTTTTTCATTTTGATGAACAATTATCCAAGTAAGCCATTCCACATTGTTGATTTTCTTGGACTACAATGTCACGCAGGTAGCTATAATCTCCCACGTGTTAAGGTAAATTGCTGCTGTAACCACAAATGCACGACTGACTTCTGTTGTTGATTTCATTCGTTTTTTATTTTCTTCAATGTTTCTCATTCTAATACTTTTCATCGTATTGCACAGGGACGAAAGCTTGACACACGTGTCTAAGGAAACCAATTTGGTATAAGGGACTGTGCTTATTCCCTTCTTTTTGTTTAATGAACAATTATCAAAGTAAGCCATTCCACATTGTTGATTTTCTTAGACTCGGATGTCACGCAGGTAGCTATAATCTCCCACGTGGTGAGGTCAATTGCTGCTGTAACCACAAATGCACGACTGACTTCTGTTGTTGATTTCATTTGTTTGTTATTTCCTTCAATGTTTCTCATTCTAACACTTCTCATCGTATTGCACAGGGACGAAAGCTTGACACACGTGTCTAAAAAAATCACATTGGTATAAGGGACTGTTCTCATTCCCTTCTTTTTGTTTAATCAACAATTATCCAAGTAAGCCATTCCACATTGTTTATTTTCGTGGACTCGGATGACACACGGGTAGCTATAATCTCCCACGTGGTAAGGTCATTTGCTGCTGTAACCACAAATGCACGACTGACTTCTGTTGTTGATTTCATTTGTTTGTTATTTTCTTCAATGTTTCTCATTCTAACACTTTTCATCGTATTGCACAGGGACGAAAGCTTGACACGCGTGTCTAAGGAAACCACTTTGGTATAAGGGACTGTTCTTATTCCCTTCTTTTTGTTCAATCAACAATTATCCAAGTAAGCCATTCCACATTTTTGATTTTCTTGGACTCGGATGTCACGCAGGTAGCTATAATCTCCCACGTGGTAAGGTCAATTGCTGCTGTAACCACAAATGCACGACGGACTTCTGTTGTTGATTTCATTTGTTTGTTATGTCCTTCAATGTTTCTCATTCTAACACTTTTCATGGTATTGCACTGGGACGAAAGCTTGACACGCGTGTCTAAGGAAACCACTTTGGTATAAGGGACTGATCTTATTCCCTTTTTTTTTTTTGATGAACAATTATCCAAGTAAGCCATTCCACATTGTTGATTCTCTTGGACTCGGATGTCACGCAGGTAGCTATAATCTCCCACGTGGTAAGGTCAATTGCTGCTGTAACCACAAATGCACGACTGACTTCTGTTGTTGATTTCATTCGTTTGTTATTTTATTCAATGTTTCTCATTCTAACACTTTTCATCGTATTGCACAGGGACGAAAGCTTGACACACGTGTCTATGAAAACCACATCGGTATAAGGGACTGTTCTTATTCCATTCTTTCAGTATAATGATCAATTATCCAAGTAAGCCATTCCACATTGTTGATTTTCATGGACTCGGATGACACGCAGGTAGCTATAATCTCCCACGTGGTGAGGTCAATTGCTGCTGTAACCACAAATGCACGACTGACTTCTGTTGTTGATTTCATTTGTTTGTTTTTTCCTTCTATGTTTCTCATTCTAACACTTTTTATCGTATTGCACAGGGACGAAAGCTTGACTTACGTGTCTAAGGAAGCCACATTGGTATGAGGGACTGTTCTTATTCCCTTTTTTCTTTTTGATGAACAATTATCCAAGTAAGCCATTCCACATTGTTGATTTTCTTGGACTCGGATGTCACGCAGGTATCTATAATCTCCCACGTGGTAAGGTCAATTGCTGCTGTAACCACAAATGCACGACTGACTTCTGTTGTTGATTTCATTTGTTTGTTATTTCCTTCAATGTTTCTCATTCTTACTCTTTTCATCGTATTACACAGGGACGAAAGCTTGACTTACGTGTCTAAGGAAGCCACATTGGTATGAGGGACTGTTCTTGTTCCCTTTTTTCTTCTTGATGAACAATTATCCAAGTAAGCCATTCCACATTGTTGATTTTCTTGGACTAGGATGTCACGCAGGTAGCTATAATCTCCCACGTGGTAAGGTCAATTGCTGCTGTAACCACAAATGCACGACTGACTTCTGTTGTTAATTTCATTTGTTTGTTATTTCCTTCTATGTTTCTCATTCTAACACTTTTCATCATATTGCACAGGGACGAAAGCTTGACACACGTGTCTGAGGAAACCACAAGGGTTTGTTCTCATTCCCTTTTTTCTTTTTGATGAACAATTATCCAAGTAAGCCATTCCACATTGTTGATTTTCTTGGACTAGGATGTCACGCAGGTAGCTATAATCTCCCACGTGGTAAGGTCAATTGCTGCTGTAACCACAAATGCACGACTGACTTCTGTTGTTAATTTCATTTGTTTGTTATTTCCTTCTATGTTTCTCATTCTAACACTTTTCATCATATTGCACAGGGACGAAAGCTTGACACACGTGTCTGAGGAAACCACAAGGGTTTGTTCTCATTCCCTTTTTTCTTTTTGATGAACAATTATCCAAGTAAGCCATTCCACATTGTTGATTTCCTTGGACTCGGATGTCACGCAGGTAGCTATAATCTCCCACGTGGTGAGGTCAATTGCTGCTGTAACCACGAATGCACGATTGACTTCTGTTGTTGATTTCATTTGTTTGTTATTTCCTTCTATGTTTCTCATTCTAACACTTTTCATCGTATTGCACAGGGACGAATGCTTGACACATGTGTCTAAGGAAACCACTTTGGTATAAGCGACTGTTCTTATTCCCTTCTTTTTGTTTAATGATCAATTATCCAAGTAAGCCATTCCACATTGTTGATTTTCTTGGAGTCGGATGTCACGCAGGTAGCTATAATCTCTCACGTGGTAAGGTCCATTGCTGCTGTAACCACGAATGCAAGATTGACTTCTGTTGTTGATTTCATTTGTTTGTTATTTCCTTCTATGTTTCTCATTCTTACACTTTTCATCGTATTGCACAGGGACGAAAGCTTGAAACACGTGTCTAAGGAAACCACTTTGGTATAAGGGACTGTTCTTATTCCCTTCTTTTTGTTTAATGAACAATTATCCAAGTAAGCCATTCCACATTGTTGATTTTCTTGGACTCGGATGTCACGCAGGTAGCTATAATCTCTCACGTGGTAAGGTCCATTGCTTCTGTAACCACGAATGCACGATTGACTTCTGTTGTTGATTTCATTTGTTTGTTATTTCCTTCTATGTTTCTCATTCTTACACTTTTCATCCTATTGCACAGGGACGAAAGCTTGACACACGCGTCTAAGGAAACCACATTGGTATAAGGAACTGTTCTTATTCGCTTTTTTCATTTTGATGAACAATTATCCAAGTAAGCCATTCCACATTGTTGATTTTCTTGGACTACGATGTCACGCAGGTAGCTATAATCTCCCACGTGTTAAGGTCAATTGCTGCTGTAACCACAAATGCACGACTGACTTCTGTTGTTGATTTCATTCGTTTTTTATTTTCTTCAATGTTTCTCATTCTAACACTTTTCATCGTATTGCACAGGGACGAAAGCTTGACACACGTGTCTAAGGAAACCAATTTGGTATAAGGGACTGTGCTTATTCCCTTCTTTTTGTTCAATGAACAATTATCAAAGTAAGCCATTCCACATTGTTGATTTTCTTGGACTACGATGTCACGCAGGTAGCTATAATCTCCCACGTGTTAAGGTCGATTGCTGCTGTAACCACAAATGCACGACTGACTTCTGTTGTTGATTTCATTCGTTTTTTATTTCCTTCAATGTTTCTCATTCTAACACTTCTCATCGTATTGCACAGGGACGAAAGCTTGACACACGTGTCTAAAAAAATCACATTGGTATAAGGGACTGTTCTCATTCCCTTCTTTTTGTTTAATCAACAATTATCCAAGTAAGCCATTCCACATTGTTTATTTTCTTGGACTCGTATGACACACGGGTAGCTATAATCTCCCACGTGGTAAGGTCATTTGCTGCTGTAACCACAATTGGACGGTTGACTTCTGTTGTTGATTTCATTTGTTTGTTATTTCCATCAATGTTTCTCATTCTAACACTTCTCATCGTATTGCACAGGGACAAAAGCTTGACACACGTGTCTATGGAAACTACATTGGTATAAGGGACTGTTCTTATTCCCTTCTTTCTGTATAATGATCAATTATCCAAGTAAGCAATTCCACATTGTTGATTTTCATGGACTCGGATGACACGCAGGTAGCTATAATCTCCCACGTGGTGAGGTCAATTGCTGCTGTAACCACAAATGCACGACTGACTTCTGTTGTTGATTTCATTTGTTTGTTTTATCCTTCTATGTTTCTCATTCTAACACTTTTTATCGTATTGCACAGGGACGAAAGCTTGACTTACGTGTCTAAGGAAGCTACATTGGTATGAGGGACTGGTCTTATTCCATTCTTTCAGTATAATGATCAATTATCCAAGTAAGCCATTCCACATTGTTGATTTTCTTGGACTAGGATGTCACGCAGCTAGCTATAATCTCCCACGTGTTAAGGTCAATTGCTGCTGTAACCACAAATGCACGACTGACTTCTGTTGTTGATTTCATTCGTTTGTTATTTTCTTCAATGTTTCTCATTCTAACACTTTTCATCGTATTGCACAGGGACGAAAGCTTGACACACGTGTCTAAGGAAACCAATTTGGTATAAGGGACTGTGCTTATTCCCTTCTTTTTGTTTAATGAACAATTATCAAAGTAAGCCATTCCACATTGTTGATTTTCTTAGACTCGGATGTCACGCAGGTAGCTATAATCTCCCACGTGGTAAGATCAATTGCTGCTGTAACCACAAATGCACGACTGACTTCTGTTGTCGATTTCATTTGTTTGTTATTTCCTTCAATGTTTCTCATTCTAACACTTCTCATCGTATTGCACAGGGACGAAAGCTTGACACTCGTGTCTAAAGAAATCACATTGGTATAAGGTACTGTTCTCATTCCCTTCTTTTTGTTTAATTAACAATTATCCAAGTAAGCCATTCCACATTGTTTATTTTCTTGGACTCGGATGACACACGGGTAGCTATAATCTCCCACGTGGTAAGGTCATTTGCTGCTGTAACCACAATTGGACGGCTGACTTCTGTTGTTGATTTCATTTGTTTGTTATTTCCATCAATGTTTCTCATTCTAACACTTTTTATCGTATTGCACAGGGACGAAAGCTTGACTTACGTGTCTAAGGAAGCCACATTGGTATGAGGGACTGTTCTTATTCCCTTTTTTCTTTTTGATGAACAATTATCCAAGTAAGCCATTCCACATTGTTGATTTTCTTGGACTCGGATGTCACGCAGGTAGCTATAAGCTCCCACGTGGTAAGGTCAATTGCTGCTGTAACCACAAATGCACGACTGACTTCTGTTGTTGATTTCATTCGTTTGTTATTTTATTCAATGTTTCTCATTCTAACACTTTTCATCGTATTGCACAGGGACGAAAGCTTGACTTACGTGTCTAAGGAAGCCACATTGGTATGAGGGACTGTTCTTATTCCCTTTTTTCTTTTTGATGAACAATTATCCAAGTAAGCCATTCCACATTGTTGATTTTCTTGGACTCGGATGTCACGCAGGTAGCTATAATCTCCCACGTGGTAAGGTCAATTGCTGCTGTAACCACAAATGCACGACTGACTTCTGTTGTTGATTTCATTCGTTTGTTATTTTATTCAATGTTTCTCATTCTAACACTTTTCATCGTATTGCACAGGGACGAAAGCTTGACACACGTGTCTATGAAAACCACATCGGTATAAGCGACTGTTCTTATTCCATTCTTTCTGTATAATGATCAATTATCCAAGTAAGCCATTCCACTTTGTTGATTTTCTTGGACTCGGATGTCACGCAGGTATCTATAATCTCCCACGTGGTAAGGTCAATTGCTGCTGTAACCACAAATGCACGAATGACTTCTGTTGTTGATTTCATTTGTTTGTTATTTCATTCAATGTTTCTCATTCTAACTCTTTTCATCGTATTACACAGGGACGAAAGCTTGACTTACGTGTCTAAGGAAGCCACATGGTATGAGGGACTGTTCTTATTCCGTTTTTTCTTTTTGATGAACAATTATCCAAGTAAGCCATTCCACATTGTTGATTTTCTTGGACTAGGATGTCACGCAGCTAGCTATAATCTCCCACGTGGTAAGGTCAATTGCTGCTGTAACCACGAATGCACGACTGACTTCTGTTGTTAATTTCATTTGTTTGTTATTTCCTTCTATGTTTCTCATTCTAACACTTTTCATCGTATTGCACAGGGACGAAAGCTTGACACACGTGTCTAAGGAAACCACAAGGGTTTGTTCTCATTCCCTTTTTTCTTTTTGATGAACAATTATCCAAGTAAGCCATTCCACATTGTTGATTTTCTTGGACTCGGATGTCACGTAGGTAGCTATAATCCCCCACGTGGTGAGGTCAATTGCTGCTGTAACCACAAATGCTCGACTGACTTCTGTTGTTGATTTCATTCGTTTGTTATTTTCTTCAATGTTTCTCATTCTAACACTTTTCATCGTATTGCACAGGGACGAGAGCTTGACACACGTGTCCAAGGAAACCACTTTGGTATAAGGGACTGTTCTTATTCCCTTCTTTTTGTTTAATGAACAATTATCCAAGTAAGCCATTCCACATTGTTGATTTTCTTGGACTCAGATGTCACGCAGGGAGCTATAATCTTCCACGTGGTAAGGTCAATTGCTGCTGTAACCACAAATGCACGATTGACTTATGTTGTTGGTTTCATTCGTTTGTTATTTTCTTCAATGTTTCACATTATAACACTTCTCATCGTATTGCACATTGACGAAAGCTTGACACACGTGTCTAAGGAAACCACTTTGGTATAAGGGACTGTTCTTATTCCCTTCTTTTTGTTCAATGAACAATTATCCAAGTAAGCCATTCCACATTGTTGATTTTCTTGGACACGGATATAACGCAGGTAGCTATAATCTCCCACGTGGTAAGGTCAATTGCTGCTGTAACCACAAATGCACGACTGACTTCTGTTGTTGATTTCATTCGTTTGTTATTTTCTTCAACGTTTCTCATTCTAACACTTTTCAAGGTATTGCACAGGGACGAAAGCTTGACACACGTGTCTAAGGAAACAACATCGGTATAAGGACTGTTCTTATTCCCTTCTTTTTGTTTAATGAACAATTATCCAAGTGAGCCATTCCACATTGTTGATTTTCTTGGACTCGGATGTCACGCAGGTAGCTATAATCTCCCACGTGGTAAGGTCAATTGCTGCTGTAACCACAAATGCACGACTGACTTCTGTTGTTGATTTCATTTGTTTGTTTTTTCCTTCTATGTTTCTCATTCTAACATTTTTTATCGTATTGCACAGGGACGAAAGCTTGACACACGTGTCTAAGGAAACCACATTGGTATAAGGGACTCTTCTTATTCCCTTTTTTCTTTTTGATGAACAATTATCCAAATAAGCCATTCCACATTGTTGATTTTCTTGGACTCGGATGTCACGCAGGTAGTTATAATCTCCCACGTGGTAAGTTCAATTGCTGCTGTAACCACAAATGCACGACTGACTTCTGTTGTTGATTTCATTCGTTTGTTATTTTCTTCAATGTTTCTCATTCTAACACTTTTCATCGTATTGCACAGGGACGAAAGCTTGACACACGTGTCTAAGGAAACCACTTTGGTATAAGGGACTGTTCTTATTCCCTTCTTTTTGTTTAATGAACAATTATACAAGTAAGCCATTCCACATTGTTGATTTTCTTGGACTCGGATGTCAGGCAGGTAGCTATAATCTCCCACGTGGTAAGGTCAATTGCTGCTGTAACCACAAATGCACGACTGACTTCTGTTGTTGATTTCATTTGTAAGTCTTTTCTTTCTATGTTTCTCATTCTAACTCTTTTCATCGAATTACACAGGGACGAAAGCTTGACTTACGTGTCTAAGGAAGCCAAATTGGTATGAGGGACTGTTCTTATTCCCTTTTTTCTTTTTGATGAACAATTATCCAAGTAAGCCATTCCACATTGTTGATTCTCTTGGACACGGATGTCACGCAGGTAGCTATAATCTCCCACGTGGTAAGGTCAATTGCTGCTGTAACCACAAATGCACGACTGACTTCTGTTGTTGATTTCATTCGTTTGTTATTTTATTCAATGTTTCTCATTATAACACTTCTCATCGTATTGCACAGGGACGAAAGCTTGACACACGTGTCTAAGGAAACCACTTTGGTATAAGGGACTGTTCTTATTCCCTTCTTTTTGTTCAATGAACAATTATCCAAGTAAGCCATTCCACATTGTTGATTTTCTTGGACTCGGATATAACGCAGGTAGCTATAATCTCCCACGTTGTAAGGTCAATTGCTGCTGTAACCACAAATGCACGACTGACTTCTGTTGTTGATTTCATTCGTTTGTTATTTTCTTCAACGTTTCTCATTCTAACACTTTTCAAGGTATTGCACAGGGACGAAAGCTTGACACACGTGTCTAAGGAAACCACTTTGGTATAAGGGACTGTTCTTATTCCCTTCTTTTTGTTCAATGAACAATTATCCAAGTAAGCCATTCCACATTGTTGATTTTCTTGGACTCGGATATAACGCAGGTAGCTATAATCCCCCACGTGGTGAGGTCAATTGCTGCTGTAACCACAAATGCTCGACTGACTTCTGTTGTTGATTTCATTCGTTTGTTATTTTATTCAATGTTTCTCATTCTAACACTTTTCATCGTATTGCACAGGGACGAAAGCTTGACACACGTGTCTATGAAAACCACATCGGTATAAGGGACTGTTCTTATTCCATTCTTTCAGTATAATGATCAATTATCCAAGTAAGCCATTCCACATTGTTGATTTTCTTGGACTCGGATGTCACGCAGGTAGCTATAATCTCCCACGTGGTAAGGTCAATTGCTGCTGTAACCACAAATGCACGACTGACTTCTGTTGTTGATTTCATTTGTTTGTTATTTCCTTCAATGTTTCTCATTCTTACTCTTTTCATCGTATTACACAGGGACGAAAGCTTGACTTACGTGTCTAAGGAAGCCACATTGGTATGAGGGACTGTTCTTATTCCGTTTTTTCTTTTTGATGAACAATTATCCAAGTAAGCCATTCCACATTGTTGATTTTCTTGGACTCGGATGTCACGCAGGTAGCTATAATCTCCCACGTGGTAAGTTCAATTGCTGCTGTAACCACAAATGCACGACTGACTTCTGTTGTTGATTTCATTCGTTTGTTATTTTCTTCAATGTTTCTCATTCTAACACTTTTCATCGTATTGCACAGGGACGAAAGCTTGACACACGTGTCTAAGGAAACCACTTTGGTATAAGGGACTGTTCTTATTCCCTTCTTTTTGTTTAATGAACAATTATACAAGTAAGCCATTCCACATTGTTGATTTTCTTGGACTCGGATGTCACGCAGGTAGCTATAATCTCCCACGTGGTAAGGTCAATTGCTGCTGTAACCACAAATGCACGACTGACTTCTGTTGTTGATTTCATTTGTAAGTTTTTTCTTTCTATGTTTCTCATTCTAACTCTTTTCATCGAATTACACAGGGACGAAAGCTTGACTTACGCGTCTAAGGAAGCCAAATTGGTATGAGGGACTGTTCTTATTCCCTTTTTTCTTTTTGATGAACAATTATCCAAGTAAGCCATTACACATTGTTGATTTTCTTGGACTCGGATGTCACGTAGGTAGCTATAATCCCCCACGTGGTGAGGTCAATTGCTGCTGTAACCACAAATGCTCGACTGACTTCTGTTGTTGATTTCATTCGTTTGTTATTTTCTTCAATGTTTCTCATTCTAACACTTTTCATCGTATTGCACAGGGACGAGAGCTTGACACACGTGTCCAAGGAAACCACTTTGGTATAAGGGACTGTTCTTATTCCCTTCTTTTTGTTTAATGAACAATTATCCAAGTAAGCCATTCCACATTGTTGATTTTCTTGGACTCAGATGTCACGCAGGGAGCTATAATCTCCCACGTGGTAAGGTCAATTGCTGCTGTAACCACAAATGCACGATTGACTTATGTTGTTGATTTCATTCGTTTGTTATTTTCTTCAATGTTTCACATTCTAACACTTCTCATCGTATTGCACAGGGACGAGAGCTTGACACACGTGTCCAAGGAAACCACTTTGGTATAAGGGACTGTTCTTATTCCCTTCTTTTTGTTTAATGAACAATTATCCAAGTAAGCCATTCCACATTGTTGATTTTCTTGGACTCGGATATAACGCAGGTAGCTATAATCTCCCACGTGGTAAGGTCAATTGCTGCTGTAACCACAAATGCACGACTGACTTCTGTTGTTGATTTCATTCGTTTGTTATTTTCTTCAACGTTTCTCATTCTAACACTTTTCAAGGTATTGCACAGGGACGAAAGCTTGACACACGTGTCTAAGGAAACAACATCGGTATAAGGACTGTTCTTATTCCCTTCTTTTTGTTTAATGAACAATTATCCAAGTGAGCCATTCCACATTGTTGATTTTCTTGGACTCGGATGTCACGCAGGTAGCTATAATCTCCCACGTGGTAAGGTCAATTGCTGCTGTAACCACAAATGCACGACTGACTTCTGTTGTTGATTTCATTTGTTTGTTTTTTCCTTCTATGTTTCTCATTCTAACACTTTTTATCGTATTGCACAGGGACGAAAGCTTGACTTACATGTCTAAGGAAGCCACATTGGTATGAGGGACTGTTCTTATTCCCTTTTTTCTTTTTGATGAACAATTATCCAAGTAAGCCATTCCACATTGTTGATTCTCTTGGACTCGGATGTCACGCAGGTAGCTATAATCTCCCACGTGGTAAGGTCAATTGCTGCTGTAACCACAAATGCACGACTGACTTCTGTTGTTGATTTCATTCGTTTGTTATTTTATTCAATGTTTCTCATTCTAACACTTTTCATCATATTGCACAGGGACGAAAGCTTGACACACGTGTCTATGAAAACCACATCGGTATAAGCGACTGTTCTTATTCCATTCTTTCTGTATAATGATCAATTATCCAAGTAAGCCATTCCACATTGTTGATTTTCTTGGACTCGGATGTCACGCAGGTAGCTATAATCTCCCACGTGGTAAGGTCAATTGCTGCTGTAACCACAAATGCACGACTGACTTCTGTTGTTGATTTCATTTGTTTGTTATTTCCTTCAATGTTTCTCATTCTTACTCTTTTCATCGTATTACACAGGGACGAAAGCTTGACTTACGTGTCTAAGGAAGCCACATTGGTATGAGGGACTGTTCTTATTCCGTTTTTTCTTTTTGATGAACAATTATCCAAGTAAGCCATTCCACATTGTTGATTTTCTTGGACTAGGATGTCACGCAGCTAGCTATAATCTCCCACGTGTTAAGGTCAATTGCTGCTGTAACCACAAATGCACGACTGACTTCTGTTGTTGATTTCATTCGTTTGTTATTTTCTTCAATGTTTCTCATTCTAACACTTTTCATCGTATTGCACAGGGACGAAAGCTTGACACACGTGTCTAAGGAAACCAATTTGGTATAAGGGACTGTGCTTATTCCCTTCTTTTTGTTTAATGAACAATTATCAAAGTAAGCCATTCCACATTGTTGATTTTCTTAGACTCGGATGTCACGCAGGTAGCTATAATCTCCCACGTGGTAAGGTCAATTGCTGCTGTAACCACAAATGCACGACTGACTTCTGTTGTCGATTTCATTTGTTTGTTATTTCCTTCAATGTTTCTCATTCTAACACTTCTCATCGTATTGCACAGGGACGAAAGCTTGACACTCGTGTCTAAAGAAATCACATTGGTATAAGGGACTGTTCTCATTCCCTTCTTTTTGTTTAATTAACAATTATCCAAGTAAGCCATTCCACATTGTTTATTTTCTTGGACTCGGATGACACACGGGTAGCTATAATCTCCCACGTGGTAAGGTCATTTGCTGCTGTAACCACAATTGGACGGCTGACTTCTGTTGTTGATTTCATTTGTTTGTTATTTCCATCAATGTTTCTCATTCTAACACTTCCCATCGTATTGCACAGGGACGAAAGCTTGACACACGTGTCTATGGAAACCACATTGGTATAAGGGACTGTTTTTATTCCCTTCTTTCTGTATAATGATCAATTATCCAAGTAAGCCATTCCACATTGTTGATTTTCATGGACTCGGATGACACGCAGGTAGCTATAATCTCCCACGTGGTAAGGTCAATTGCTGCTGTAACCACAAATGCACGACTGACTTCTGTTGTTGATTTCATTTGTTTGTTTTTTCCTTCTATGTTTCTCATTCTAACACTTTTTATCGTATTGCACAGGGACGAAAGCTTGACTTACGTGTCTAAGGAAGCCACATTGGTATGAGGGACTGTTCTTATTCCCTTTTTTCTTTTTGATGAACAATTATCCAAGTAAGCCATTCCACATTGTTGATTTTCTTGGACTCGGATGTCACGCAGGTAGCTATAATCTCCCACGTGGTAAGGTCAATTGCTGCTGTAACCACAAATGCACGACTGACTTCTGTTGTTGATTTCATTCGTTTGTTATTTTATTCAATGTTTCTCATTCTAACACTTTTCATCATATTGCACAGGGACGAAAGCTTGACACACGTGTCTATGAAAACCACATCGGTATAAGCGACTGTTCTTATTCCATTCTTTCTGTATAATGATCAATTATCCAAGTAAGCCATTCCACATTGTTGATTTTCTTGGACTCGGATCTCACGCAGGTATCTATAATCTCCCACGTGGTAAGGTCAATTGCTGCTGTAACCACAAATGCACGACTGACTTCTGTTGTTGATTTCATTTGATTGTTATTTCATTCAATGTTTCTCATTCTAACTCTTTTCCTCGTATTACACAGGGACGAAAGCTTGACTTACGTGTCTAAGGAAGCCACATGGTATGAGCGACTGTTCTTATTCCGTTTTTTCTTTTTGATGAACAATTATCCAAGTGAGCCATTCCACATTGTTGATTTTCTTGGACTAGGATGTCACGCAGCTAGCTATAATCTCCCACGTGGTAAGGTCAATTGCTGCTGTAACCACAAATGCACGACTGACTTCTGTTGTTAATTTCATTTGTTTGTTATTTCCTTCTATGTTTATCATTCTAACACTTTTCATCGTATTGCACATGGACGAGAGCTTGACACACGTGTCCAAGGAAACCACTTTGGTATAAGGGACTGTTCTTATTCCCTTCTTTTTGTTTAATGAACAATTATCCAAATAAGCCATTCCACATTGTTGATTTTCTTGGACTCGGATGTCACGCAGCTAGCTATAATCTCCCACGTGGTAAGTTCAATTGCTGCTGTAACCACAAATGCACGACTGACTTCTGTTGTTGATTTCATTCGTTTGTTATTTTCTTCAATGTTTCTCATTCTAACACTTTTCATCGTATTGCACAGGGACGAAAGCTTGACACACGTGTCTAAGGAAACCACTTTGGTATAAGGGACTGTTCTTATTCCCTTCTTTTTGTTTAATGAACAATTATACAAGTAAGCCATTCCACATTGTTGATTTTCTTGGACTCGGATGTCACGCAGGTAGCTATAATCTCCCACGTGGTAAGGTCAATTGCTGCTGTAACCACAAATGCACGACTGACTTCTGTTGTTGATTTCATTTGTAAGTTTTTTCTTTCTATGTTTCTCATTCTAACTCTTTTCATCGAATTACACAGGGACGAAAGCTTGACTTACGTGTCTAAGGAAGCCAAATTGGTATGAGGGACTGTTCTTATTCCCTTTTTTCTTTTTGATGAACAATTATCTAAGTAAGCCATTACACATTGTTGATTTTTTTGGACTCGGATGTCACGTAGGTAGCTATAATCCCCCACGTGGTGAGGTCAATTGCTGCTGTAACCACAAATGCTCGACTGACTTCTGTTGTTGATTTCATTCGTTTGTTATTTTATTCAATGTTTCTCATTCTAACACTTTTCATCGTATTGCACAGGGACGAAAGCTTGACACACGTGTCTATGAAAACCACATCGGTATAAGGGACTGTTCTTATTCCATTCTTTCAGTATAATGATCAATTATCCAAGTAAGCCATTCCACATTGTTGATTTTCTTGGACTCGGATGTCACGCAGGTAGCTATAATCTCCCACGTGGTAAGGTCAATTGCTGCTGTAACCACAAATGCACGACTGACTTCTGTTGTTGATTTCATTTGTTTGTTATTTCCTTCAATGTTTCTCATTCTTACTCTTTTCATCGTATTACACAGGGACGAAAGCTTGACTTACGTGTCTAAGGAAGCCACATTGGTATGAGGGACTGTTCTTATTCCGTTTTTTCTTTTTGATGAACAATTATCCAAGTAAGCCATTCCACATTGTTGATTTTCTTGGACTAGGATGTCACGCAGCTAGCTATACTCTCCCACGTGGTATGGTCAATTGCTGCTGTAACCACAAATGCACGACTGACTTCTGTTGTTGATTTCATTCGTTTGTTATTTTATTCAATGTTTCTCATTCTAACACTTTTCATCGTATTGCACAGGGACGAAAGCTTGACACACGTGTCAAAGAAAACCACTTTGGTATAAGGGACTGTTCGCATTCCCTTTTTTTTTTGTTTAATGAACAGTTATTCAAGTAAGACATTCCACATTGTTGATTTTCTTGGACTCGCATGTCACGCAGGTAGCTATAATCTCATAGGTGGTGAGGTCAATTGCTGCTGTAACCACAAATGGACGGCTGAATTCTGTTGTTGATTTCGATTGTTTGTTATTTCCTTCATCGTTTCTCATTCTAACACTTTTCATCGTATTGCTGAGGGAAGAAAGCTTGACACACGTGTCTAAGGAAACCACTTTGGTATAAGGGACTGTTCGCATTCCCTTTTTTTTGTTTAATGAACAGTTATTCAATTAAGCCATTCCACATTGTTGATTTTTTAGGACTCTAAAGTCACGCAGGTAGCTATAATCTCATACGTGGTAAGGTCAATTGCTGCTGTAACCACAAATTGACGGCTGACTTCTGTTGTCGATTTCATTTGTTTTTTATTTCTTTCAATGTTTCTAATTCTAACAATTTTCATCGTATTGCACAGGGACGAAAGCTTGACACACGTGTCAAAGAAAACCACTTCGGTATAAGGGACTGTTCGCATTCCCTTTTTTTTTCTGTTTAATGAACAGTTATTCAAGTAAGACATTCCACATTGTTGATTTTCTTGGACTCGCATGTCACGCAGGTAGCTATAATCTCATAGGTGGTGAGGTCAATTGCTGCTGTAACCACAAATGGACGGCTGAATTCTGTTGTTGATTTCGATTGTTTGTTATTTCCTTCATCGTTTCTCATTCTAACACTTTTCATCGTATTGCTGAGGGACGAAAGCTTGACACACGTGTCTAAGGAAACCACTTTGGTATAAGGGACTGTTCGCATTCCCTTTTTTTTGTTTAATGAACAGTTATTCAATTAAGCCATTCCACATTGTTGATTTTTTTGGACTCTAAAGTCACGCAGGTAGCTATAATCTCATACGTGGTAAGGTCAATTGCTGCTGTAACCACAAATTGACGGCTGACTTCTGTTGTTGATTTCATTCGTTTGTTATTTTCTTCAATGTTTCTCATTCTAACACTTTTCATCGTATTGCACAGGGACGAGAGCTTGACACACGTGTCCAAGGAAACCACTTTGGTATAAGGGACTGTTCTTATTCCCTTCTTTTTGTTTAATGAACAATTATCCAAGTAAGCCATTCCACATTGTTGATTTTCTTGGACTCGGATGTCACGCAGGTAGCTATAATCTCCCACGTGGTGAGGTCAATTGCTGCTGTAACCACAAATGCACGACTGACTTCTGTTGTTGATTTCATTCGTTTGTTATTTTCTTCAACGTTTCTCATTCTAACACTTTTCAAGGTATTGCACAGGGACGAAAGCTTGACACACGTGTCTAAGGAAACAACATCGGTATAAGGACTGTTCTTATTCCCTTCTTTTTGTTTAATGAACAATTATCCAAGTGAGCCATTCCACATTGTTGATATTCTTGGACTCGGATGTCACGCAGGTAGCTATAATCTCCCACGTGGTGAGGTCAATTGCTGCTGTTACCACAAATGCACGACTGACTTCTGTTGTTGATTTCATTTGTTTGTTTTTTCCTTCTATGTTTCTCATTCTAACACTTTTTATCGTATTGCACAGGGACGAAAGCTTGACTTACGTGTCTAAGGAAGCCACATTGGTATGAAGGACTGTTCTTATTCCCTTTTTTCTTTTTGATGAACAATTATCCAAGTAAGCCATTCCACATTGTTGATTCTCTTGGACTCGGATGTCTCGCAGGTAGCTATAATCTCCCACGTGGTAAGGTCAATTGCTGCTGTAACCACAAATGCACGACTGACTTCTGTTGTTGATTTCATTCGTTTGTTATTTTATTCAATGTTTCTCATTCTAACACTTTTCATCGTATTGCACAGGGACGAAAGCTTGACACACGTGTCTATGAAAACCACATCGGTATAAGGGACTGTTCTTATTCCATTCTTTCAGTATAATGATCAATTATCCAAGTAAGCCATTCCACATTGTTGATTTTCTTGGACTCGGATGTCACGCAGGTAGCTATAATCTCCCACGTGGTAAGGTCAATTGCTGCTGTAACCACAAATGCACGACTGACTTCTGTTGTTGATTTCATTTGTTTTTTATTTCCTTCAATGTTTCTCATTCTTACTCTTTTCATCGTATTACACAGGGACGAAAGCTTGACTTACGTGTCTAAGGAAGCCTCATTGGTATGAGGGACTGTTCTTATTCCGTTTTTTCTTTTTGATGAACAATTATCCAAGTAAGCCATTCCACATTGTTGATTTTCTTGGACTAGGATGTCACGCAGCTAGCTATAATCTCCCACGTGGTAAGGTCAATTGCTACTGTAACCACAAATGCACGACTGACTTCTGTTGTCGATTTCATTTGTTTGTTATTTCCTTCTATGTTTCTCATTCTAACACTTTTCATCGTATTGCACAGGGACGAAAGCTTGACACTCGTGTCTAAAGAAATCACATTGGTATAAGGGACTGTTCTCATTCCCTTCTTTTTGTTTAATTAACAATTATCCAAGGAAGCCATTCCACATTGTTTATTTTCTTGGACTCGGATGACACACGGGTAGCTATAATCTCCCACGTGGTAAGGTCATTTGCTGCTGTAACCACAATTGGACGGCTGACTTCTGTTGTTGATTTCATTTGTTTGTTATTTCCATCAATGTTTCTCATTTTAACACTTCCCATCGTATTGCACAGGGACGAAAGCTTGACACACGTGTCTATGGAAACCACATTGGTATAAGGGACTGTTCTTATTCCCTTCTTTCTGTATAATGATCAATTATCCAAGTAAGCCATTCCACATTGTTGATTTTCATGGACTCGGATGACACGCAGGTAGCTATAATCTCCCACGTGGTAAGGTCAATTGCTGCTGTAACCACAAATGCACGACTGACTTCTGTTGTTGATTTCATTTGTTTGTTTTTTCCTTCTATGTTTCTCATTCTAACACTTTTTATCGTATTGCACAGGGACGAAAGCTTGACTTACGTGTCTAAGGAAGCCACATTGGTATGAGGGACTGTTCTTATTCCCTTTTTTCTTTTTGATGAACAATTATCCAAGTAAGCCATTCCACATTGTTGATTTTCTTGGACTCGGATGTCACGCAGGTAGCTATAATCTCCCACGTGGTAAGGTCAATTGCTGCTGTAACCACAAATGCACGACTGACTTCTGTTGTTGATTTCATTCGTTTGTTATTTTATTCAATGTTTCTCATTCTAACACTTTTCATCATATTGCACAGGGACGAAAACTTGACACACGTGTCTATGAAAACCACATCGGTATAAGCGACTGTTCTTATTCCATTCTTTCTGTATAATGATCAATTATCCAAGTAAGCCATTCCACATTGTTGATTTTCTTGGACTCGGATGTCACGCAGGTATCTATAATCTCCCACGTGGTAAGGTCAATTGCTGCTGTAACCACAAATGCACGACTGACTTCTGTTGTTGATTTCATTTGTTTGTTATTTCATTCAATGTTTCTCATTCTAACTCTTTTCATCGTATTACACAGGGACGAAAGCTTGACTTACGTGTCTAAGGAAGCCACATGGTATGAGTGACTGTTCTTATTCCGTTTTTTCTTTTTGATGAACAATTATCCAAGTAAGCCATTCCACATTGTTGATTTTCTTGGACTAGGATGTCACGCAGCTAGCTATAATCTCCCACGTGGTAAGGTCAATTGCTGCTATAACCACAAATGCACGACTGACTTCTGTTGTTAATTTCATTTGTTTGTTATTTCCTTCTATGTTTCTCATTCTAACACTTTTCATCGTATTGCACAGGGACGAAAGCTTGACACACGTGTCTAAGGAAACCACAAGGGTTTGTTCTCATTCCCTTTTTTCTTTTTGATGAACAATTATCCAAGTAAGCCATTCCACATTGTTGATTTTCTTGGACTCGGATGTCACGTAGGTAGCTATAATCCCCCACGTGGTGAGATCAATTGCTGCTGTAACCACAAATGCACGACTGACTTCTGTTGTTGATTTCATTTGTTTGTTTTTTCCTTCTATGTTTCTCATTCTAACACTTTTTATCGTATTGCACAGGGACGAAAGCTTGACTTACGTGTCTAAGGAAGCCACATTGATATGAGGGACTGTTCTTATTCCCTTTTTTCTTTTTGATGAACAATTATCCAAGTAAGCCATTGATTTTTTTGGACTCTAAAGTCACGCAGGTAGCTATAATCTCATACGTGGTAAGGTCAATTGCTGCTGTAACCACAAATTGACGGCTGACTTCTGTTGTCGATTTCATTTGTTTTTTATTTCTTTCAATGTTTCTAATTCTAACAATTTTCATTTTTTTTGTTTTTTCCTTCTATGTTTCTCATTCTAACACTTTTTATCGTATTGCACAGGGACGAAAGCTTGACTTACGTGTCTAAGGAAGCCACATTGGTATGAGGGACTGTTCTTATTCCCTTTTTTCTTTTTGATGAACAATTATCCAAGTAAGCCATTCCACATTGTTGATTTTCTTGGACTCGGATGTCACGCAGGTAGCTATAATCTCCCACGTGGTAAGGTCAATTGCTGCTGTAACCACAAATGCACGATTGACTTATGTTGTTGATTTCATTCGTTTGTTATTTTCTTCAATGTTTCACATTCTAACACTTCTCATCGTATTGCACAGGGACGAAAGCTTGACACACGTGTCTAAGGAAACCACTTTGGTATAAGGGACTGTTCTTATTCCCTTCTTTTTGTTCAATGAACAATTATCCAAGTAAGCCATTCCACATTGTTGATTTTCTTGGACTCGGATATAACGCAGGTAGCTATAATCTCCCACGTGGTAAGGTCAATTGCTGCTGTAACCACAAATGCACGACTGACTTCTGTTGTTGATTTCATTCGTTTGTTATTTTCTTCAACGTTTCTCATTCTAACACTTTTCAAGGTATTGCACAGGGACGAAAGCTTGACACACGTGTCTAAGGAAACAACATCGGTATAAGGACTGTTCTTATTCCCTTCTTTTTGTTTAATGAACAATTATCCAAGTGAGCCATTCCACATTGTTGATATTCTTGGACTCGGATGTCACGCAGGTAGCTATAATCTCCCACGTGGTGAGGTCAATTGCTGCTGTAACCACAAATGCACGACTGACTTCTGTTGTTGATTTCATTTGTTTGTTTTTTCCTTCTATGTTTCTCATTCTAACACTTTTTATCGTATTGCACAGGGACGAAAGCTTGACTTACGTGTCTAAGGAAACCACTTTGGTATAAGGGACTGTTCTTATTCCCTTTTTTCTTTTTGATGAACAATTATCCAAGTAAGCCATTCCACATTGTTGATTTTCTTGGACTCAGATGTCACGCAGGGAGCTATAATCTCCCACGTGGTAAGGTCAATTGCTGCTGTAACCACAAATGCACGATTGACTTATGTTGTTGATTTCATTCGTTTGTTATTTTCTTCAATGTTTCACATTCTAACACTTTTCATCGTATTGCACAGGGACGAAAGCTTGACACACGTGTCTAAGGAAACCACTTTGGTATAAGGGACTGTTCTCATTCCCTTCTTTTTGTTCAATGAACAATTATCCAAGTAAGCCATTCCAAAATGTTGATTTTCTTGGACTCGGATATAACGCAGGTAGCTATAATCTCCCACGTGGTAAGGTCAATTGCTGCTGGAACCAAAAATGCACGACTGACTTCTGTTGTTGATTTCATTTGTAAGTTTTTTCTTTCTATGTTTCTCATTCTAACTCTTTTCAGCGAATTACACAGGGACGAAAGCTTGACTTACGTGTCTAAGGAAGCCTAATTGGTATGAGGGACTGTTCTTATTCCCTTTTTTCTTTTTGATGAACAATTATCCAAGTAAGCCATTACACATTGTTGATTTTCTTGGACTCGGATGTCACGCAGGTAGCTATAATCTCCCACGTGGTGAGGTCAATTGCTGCTGTAACCACAAATGCACGACTGACTTCTGTTGTTGATTTCATTAGTTTGTTATTTTCTTCAAAGTTTCTCATTCTAACACTTTTCATCGTATTGCACAGGGACGAAAGCTTGACACACGTGTCTATGGAAACCACATCGGTATAAGGGACTGTTCTTATTCCATTCTTTCTGTATAATGATCAATTATCCAAGTAAGCCATTCCACATTGTTGATTTTCTTGGACTCGGATGTCACGCAGGTAGCTATAATCTCCCACGTGGTAAGGTCAATTGCTGCTGTAACCACAAATGCACGACTGACTTCTGTTGTTGATTTCATTTGTTTGTTATTTCCTTCAATGTTTCTCATTCTAACTCTTTTCATCGTATTACACAGGGACGAAAGCTTGACACACGTGTCTAAGGAAACCACAAGGGTTTGTTCTCATTCCCTTTTTTCTTTTTGTTGAACAATTATCCAAGTAAACCATTCCACATTGTTGATTTTCTTGGACTCGGATGTCACGCAGGTAGCTATAATCTCCCACGTGGTGAGGTCAATTGCTGCTGTAACCACAAATGCTCGACTGACTTCTGTTGTTGATTTCATTCGTTTGTTATTTTCTTCAATGTTTCTCATTCTAACACTTTTCATCGTATTGCACAGGGACGAAAGCTTGACACACGTGTCTAAGGAAACCACAAGGGTTTGTTCTCATTCCCTTTTTTCTTTTTGATGAACAATTATCCAAGTAAGCCATTCCACATTGTTGATTTTCTTGGACTCGGATGTCACGCAGGTAGCTATAATCTCCCACGTGGTAAGGTCAATTGCTGCTGTAACCACAAATGCTCGACTGACTTCTGTTGTTGATTTCATTCGTTTGTTATTTTCTTCAATGTTTCTCATTCTAACACTTTTCATCGTATTGCACAGGTACGGAAGCTTGACACACGTGTCTAAGGAAACCACAAGGGTTTGTTCTCATTCCCTTTTTTCTTTTTGATGAACAATTATCCAAGTAAGCCATTCCACATTGTTGATTTTCTTGGACTCGGATGTCACGCAGGTAGCTATAATCTCCCACGTGGTAAGGTCAATTGCTGCTGTAACCACAAATGCTCGACTGACTTCTGTTGTTGATTTCATTCGTTTGTTATTTTCTTCAATGTTTCTCATTCTAACACTTTTCATCGTATTGCACAGGGACGAAAGCTTGACACACGTGTCTAAGGAAGCCACATTGGAATGGGGGACTGTTCTCATTCCCTTTTTTCTTTTTGATGAACAATTATCCAAGTAAGCCATTCCACATTGTTGATTTTCTTGGACTCGGATGTCACGCAGGTAGCTATAATCTCCCACGTGGTAAGGTCAATTGCTGCTGTTACCACAAATGCTCGACTGACTTCTGTTGTTGATTTCATTCGTTTGTTATTTTCTTCAATGTTTCTCATTCTAACACTTTTCATCGTATTGCACAGGGACGAAAGCTTGACACACGTGTCTAAGGAAACCACTTTGGTATAAGGGACTGTTCTCATTCCCTTCTTTTTGTTAAATGAACAATTATCCAAGTAAGCCATTCCACATTGTTGATTTTCTTGGACTCGGATGTCACGCAGGTAGCTATAATCTCCCACGAGGTAAGGTCCATTGCTGCTGTAACCACGAATGCACGATTGACTTCTGTTGTTGATTTCATTTGTTTGTTATTTCCTTCAATGTTTCTCATTCTAACACTTTTCATCGTATTGCACAGGGACGAAAGCTTGACACACGTGTCTAAGGAAACCACTTTGGTATGAGGGACTGTTCTTATTCCCTTCTTTTTGTTTAATGAACAATTATCCAAGTAAGCCATTCCACATTGTTGATTTTCTTGGACTCGGATGTCACGCAGGGAGCTATAATCTCCCACGTGGTAAGGTCAATTGCTGCTGTAACCACAAATGCACGACTGATTTCTGTTGTTGATTTCATTCGTTTGTTATTTTCTTCAATGTTTCACATTCTATTACTTTTCATCGTATTGCGCAGGGACGAAAGCTTGACACACGTGTCTGAGGAAACCACTTTGGTATAAGGGACTGTTCTTATTCCCTTCTTTTTGTTTAATGAACAATTATCCAAGTAAGCCATCCCACATTGTTGATTTTCTTGGACTCGGATGTAATGCAGGTAGCTATAATCTCTCACGTGGTAAGGTCCATTGCTGCTGTAACCACGAATGCAGCAGCAATTGACCTCACCACATGGGAGATTATAGCAACCTGCGTGACATCCGAGTCCAAGAAAATCAACAATGTGGAATGGCTTACTTGGATAATTGTTCATCAAAAAGAAAAAAGGGAATGAGAACAGTCCCTTATACCAATGTGGTTTCCTTAGACACGTGTGTCAAGCTTTCGTCCTTGTGCAATACGATGAAAAGTGTTAGAATGAGAAACATAGAAGGAAATAACAAACAAATGAAATCAACAACAGAAGTCAGTCGTGCATTCGTGGTTACAGCAGCAATGGACCTTTCCACTTGGGAGATTATAGCTACCTGCGTGACATCCGAGTCCAAAAAAATCAACAATGTGGAATGGCTTACTTGGATAATTGTTCATTAAACAAAAAGAAGGGAATAAGAACAGTCCCTTATACCAAATTGACCTTACCACGTGGAAGATTATAGCTACCTGCGTGTCATCCGAGTCCATGAAAATCAACAATGTGGAATGGCTTACTTGGATAATTGATCATTATACAAAAAGAAGGGAATAAGAACAGTCCCTTATACCAATGTGATTTCCTTAGACACGTATGACAAGCTTTCGTCCCTGTGCAATACGATGAGAAATGTTAGAATGAGAAACATTGAAGGAAATAACAAACAAATGAAATCAACAACAGAAGTCAGTCGTGCATTTGTGGTTACAGCAGCAATTGACCTTACCACGTGGGAGATTATAGCTACCTGCGTGACATCCGAGTCTAAGAAAATCAACAACGTGGAATGGCTTACTTGGATAATTGTTCATTAAACAAAAAGAAGGGAATAAGAACTGTCCCTTATACCAAATCTGTAGTATACCATGTAGGAAAGGAGGCCAGCTATGGGCATTATATAGCAGATGCTTTCCATTCGGGGTATAATACATGGTTGAGGTTTGATGACTCTAAAATAAACAGAGTTACGGAAGAAGATGTTCTTAAACGTCAAGGAGATAGAGTTCCTTATTTATTATTTCATAGAAGGAGTGATACGGTGTAAAGTGTAAAGATTCATTGATATAGTTGTTAATTTGTACAGATTAGATTTAAGGCTGCTGAACATTGTGATATTTTTCTGTTGTTTCATGAGTAATGCCATGTATTGTATTTCGGGAGAATATGATAAATTGACTTTACAATGTTATATATATGTATATGTATATAAAAAATGAATATTATATTTTGATAAACGAACTTTGTATTAATGTAAAATTTTGTCTGTTTTTTTGAAGAAATTTCTTTTCCTGAAACTTAAATTAAATTTTGCAAGAACTACGATCTCAGAAGGAAAAAAAGATCGTCTATGTGAAAATTCCAATAAACCATAAACAGTATTAGCTATTTCAGGACTTTGGACTCTTTATTCTTTTTTCTTTGCTCTTGAAATCAGGTGAATTTCGCTCAATGTAATAAAAAAAAAACTTGACCAAACTTTATAATTTTCCCCTGTGTTCAGCGGCGCTACGTTCTCCTACTTCTGTAACCTAGATAAATGAGGATAATTTGGAAGATCGTACCTCATGCACTCGAATCATGTAATTTTTTTCGTTTCACAAAAATCACAAATATACCAGTCATGAACTCTGAATCAACCTATATCTATAATGACCCAAAACAAAACACTCATTAATTTCCGTTTTATAACCTATTATTCCTCTTCCTGGGTCAGAACAATTTTTTTGGAGAACTCTCGTCTCTGATTACTATAAAATTTCTTTTTTCTATTGGTCCTCTGATTCACTTGAAAACCAAAACTTAGTTGAATAATTACTCAAAAAAAAGTTCTGTCCAAGGTCAGATTGGATTTCTTCAAATTTTATTATCCTGGATATTAGACATGAGAACTCAGAATATATTGAATTTCTCTCTTACTACAGTTAAAGGTCTGTGCTTATAATTTACATCTGGTGTACGCTAATAGTTTCGATTGTCTGGAATACCAACTATTCAATGGCATAGGCCTCGATTTGGTAACATTTTGGATGTTCCACCATTTACTAATGTACATGCCTAAAACCTCTAGAATTTGCTTCTGAATGAGGATTGGTCAAGTCTATCCAATTCTTTTACATTTTTAGACCTCAGATTTGAAAAAATAGAAAAATTCGTCGTTTCGCAATTCAGAATCAAACAATAATTGACCAATGAAATAGAGTAATGTCTAGAAATGACAATGCATATGAAATATGAAAGCAAGGTTTCAAATGAATGAACTCTGCAATCGATTAAAAAGACGGCATTAAATTTCGAATGTAGAATCTTATATTGTCATTATTAGAACTCTTTATTGCTAAATTCATATGTTTGAATCTTATATTCAATTTTTATATTTTTTTATTTATAAAATCCCAATTCTATTCATGTTTCTTCGGACGAATACCAGTTTCTACTATGAAATGAATGATTACAATTCAATTGTATCTATCAATTTCAACATATGTGATCTCCAATTTCAATATCTCTTTTCAATTATTCCTGAAAAGTGATCATCCAAACTTTCATTCGTAACTTCACAAATAATTAATTACTCAACTATCTAATCATCATCAGTGAATAGTAACGAATATTCATAAATATCAACTACTCACTGAATAGAAAACTATTCACTGAATAGCTAGAAGGCTAATTTCTTAGAGTATATTCTATGTTCTAAGGTAAATTTCATAGAAAACTTCAAAAAGGATGAAAGTGTGGCGGCTTCTCATAAAGCTTCACATAGCAACAATAAACACAGCATTCGGTAGCCTAGACGTTAAGAGGTAGACTTACTCACCGAGACGCGACAAGGTGCCGGGTTCGAGTCCCGGCGGCTCCCGATAATATTAAATTTCCCAAGCGTCTGTGACACGGCACACACAATCATACCAAAGTCACACTGATGAGTCCGGTGTGTGTGCCAGGGACGAAACGCATAAGTAGGCATATGTGCTATCCAACAAAAGTATGTTCGCTTTCTTGGGTTGGCAGATCGAATGTCCGTATTATCGGGAACAGAATATAATCTCGGAAATTTGTACTTTGGTTGGGAGACACAAAAATAGTATTAAAGTAAATATAATAATTTAACATAATTGTTATATTCCGCTTAAGATCGAAATGTCGAAATATCAACAGAAAATGGTTTTGTCATTACCTATGTTATAATTATCAACAGAATTTAATATTTATTTTTCATCTTGCCACACAGAATGAGACACATCTATCAGAATCAATTATAACCATATATAAGGGGTACATTTGTATTTATCTATGAATATAACCACGCTTAAAATGAAACCACGGAATGCAGATTACAGAAACCACAAGATACAAATATACCCTCTAGCTACACTAAAGCCTTCTATTTATCCTGTCCGCTGGACACTTTTTCAATGCGAACTGTGGACCATAGATTACAATAAAATTAAGCTGGTAATGAAGAAACGAAATACAGATAATTTTGTGGGATTGGAATTTTTTATTTCGAGCACAGTTTAGGAACTATCTGTTTAAAAATTATTATTATTATTATTATATATATTATTATTGAAATTTAATATGAGGCGCACGCGCACTTCTATATTCTACCTAATAGACTAAGGGCCAGTTGCACCATTTGCCTAAACATTAATTAAAAATTTAAACGTTGATTACTCTATGATTTCTCAAGAGAAATCAGAAATTAATCAATGTTTAAATTTAAATCAATGTTTAGGCAAATGGTGCAACTGGCCCCTAATATTAGGTATATGGCTCGACCTGTACATAGTTAAGAAGAAGAAAAATATTCTAGGTTCGTCAAACATGCCGGGTTGACAAATTGTAAGTAACCTCAGTTTAGCGAACATTCTTCCAAGAGTTACTTTATAAACAGTTGTTGAAGTGATATTTCTAGTGAAAAGTTTCATGTTTAAATAGAAAATTGTTTGAATATGGAGGTAATTTTTTTAATACTAGCTTAGGGTTGTTTTAATTTATTCGAATATTTTCAAATATCAGTTATATTTCATGTAGTTAGTTTTTTTTATTAGTTTATGAATTTTCAACCGTCATAACGAAAAATTTTTCACAATTCATGTTATTTCGACTTTTTAGTTTCTTTTCATGTTTTCTGGAAGTCATAGACTACTCCATTCAATGAGAAATTGCAGTTTTCCTTAGTTGAAGTTTTTCCTCGAAAACTCTTCAAGTATAGAGTTTGCTTGAGACCCCTCTCTTTTTATATCTACGTAAATTTGACTGAATGAATAAAAAAATATAGATTTTCCCGAAAAATTTTTCATTAGATATCTATAGGAATCTCTTCAACTTATGAACTGTTCAGCTTATACTCAAGTATTGCCATATTGCTGAAATTATCATCAACCAAGCTATCTGATAATGCAATAATATACTGGGTGTGCCGTTTGAAATAAGAAGGTAGTAATCTGAAATTGATTAAATTTTCAGCACAAAATTATTATTAGTTTTCCATAAACAATAAGCCATCGCGGTGAATCACCCTGTACATCATTATCATTCAGCCTTCTGCTTCCACTGAGGGATATAAATTTCGCCTTACTGGTTTATGACTGTTTTGCAATTATCTCTGGCCAAGCGTTTTTATAGACTATTTCAAGGGACTTTGGATATACTATATACAGAAATATTATAATTTCCAAAATGATTTCCACTATTATATTGTTATTTTTTTTTTTCAGAATCTACATTTCTTGGAGTTAACTGCGTTAGAAGAAGAAGAGGTCCGTATTATAAATAATATATTATTTACCAATTCTAGTGAATACAAATTACCCTGTAGAGTTAAACAAAAATTTTCTGCAAGTAAGTATCGAGATCTTAAAAGAATTATTCATGGTCAATATGAATATGTAATATAATAATGAATCAACTAATATCAACTTTTTCAGAAAATGAGTGTAGAAAATCTGTAATCAATTACAATGGATTATCAATTACAAAACCTATTATCCAGAATGAGATGACAGGAAAACATTCGAAACCTTCAACTCCCCCTAGTTCAGCTGTAAAAACAGTTGAAATTATTGCAAGAGATAATACAGAGATAATCAAAAATGATACAATTTCCAATAGGACAATTGAAAAAATTGAAAGTAGCATCTCGAATAAAAATGAATCTAAAATTGAGGAGCCCACAGTAAATGTATGGAAAAAATCATGGGCTAGTCTATTTGATAAAGATGTTAAAACAATATCGAATGAGAAAATAGACAATGAAATTAATGATTCACATGTAACATCTTCAAAACATACAAAAGTAGTCAAAAAAATAGATTCAGCCACTCATATGTTAGGAGGTGAGTTCAAAACCATATCTTTTTTTATATATTTATCTTACTTTCAACTAACAATTTGCTTACATCTACAGTAGATAATTATTTAACTTAGTTGAACCCATTTTACTTGATGAAAAGTGGAATGCTTTGGTTTTCACCTACAAATATCAGTGAAAATTCAAGTTTCTATCATGGTTAGTAATATTTTTTAATTTTCAGAATTTCTCAAGAACTATTAAATTGATGGGACCCAAACCAGTTTTAAACCCAGGGGTTTACGAAACAAAAGTAACTTTCGTTATATAAACTCAATATTACAAGCCTTACTTGCTTGCCCATCACTTTGTAATCTCCTCAAACGGCTATCAGAGAATTTCACTCACAATAATGCACTGAAATCAATAACAATGAGTGAAAATATGTAAGTATGAATTAATATAATTTGCAACTTTGATTGAATAACAATTTTATATATGTATTTTCATTATTCAACTATTCCAGGTGTAAATTTATGAATAACTTCGATAATCTGCCCAATGTAAGACGCAAGTCACGTTCAAAAAAGAAAAACAAGAAGCAAACTTTCGTCAATATAGACAATGGCAATTCGTTTGAGGCCTCATCGTTTTATACGATGCTAAACGGAACACGTAGCGATTCTTTCCTTGTTGAAGGCCGACAAGAAGACGCCGAAGAATTCTTGGGCCTTCTGTTGAATGGACTCAATGATGAAATGATGGGAATAATGGAATTGATTAGCCATGACGAAAATATTCAAGCAGCTCAAAAAGAAGTGAAAATAGATGTGGATGATTGGAAAGTTATTGGTCCTAGGAACGAAGGGAATGTAACAAGAGAAATACAAATGGACAAGACACCGATTAGTGATATTATATTCGGAGGACTTCTCTGTTCAAGAATCCATAAAACCGGAGACGAAACTTCAGAAAATATTGAACCATTCCTAACATTGCCATTAAATATTAAGAAAGCAAATAACATAGCTGAAGCATTAAAAGGCCTTACAACATAGTACAAACTAAAGGGTCTGACATCATCGAAAACGAAAGAAACGAATGAAGCATGGCAGCAAGTGATGATAGAGAAGTTGCCTGTAGTTTTAGTATTACATTTGAAATGCTTCGAATACAGAATGAATGGCTGCACTGAAATAATGAAGACTATAGAATTTCCCATCAATCTGCAGATTGATTCTAAAATATTATCTGGAAGGACGAATACTTCAGCGGAGAGACAATATAAATTAATATCTGTAGTATATCATGTAGGAAAGGAAGCCAGCTATGGGCATTATATAGCAGATACTTTCCATTCGGGGTATAATACATGGTTGAGGTTTGATGACTCTAAAATAAACAGAGTTACGGAAGAAGATGTTCTTAAACGTCAAGGAGATAGAGTTCCTTATTTATTATTTTATCGAAGGAGTGATACGGTTTGAAGTGTAAAGATTCATTGATATAGTTGTCAATTTGTACAGATTAGATTTAAGGATGCTGAACATTGTATTATTTTTCTGTTGTTTCATTAGTAATGCCATGTATTGTATTTCGGGAGAATATGATAAATTGACTTTACAATGTTATATATATATATATGTATATGTATATGTATATAAAAAATAAATATTATATTTTAATAAACGAACTTTGTATAAATGTAAAATTTTGTTTGTTTTTTTTGAAGAAATTTTTTTCCTAAAACTTGAATTAAATTTTTGCAAGAACTACGATCTCAGAAAGGAAAAGAAGGTCGTCTTCGTGAAAATTCCAATAAACCATTAACAGTATTAGCTATTTCAGGACTTTGGACTCTTTATTCCTTTTTCTTTGCTCTTGAAATCAGGTGAATTTGGCTCAATGTAATGAAAAAAAACTTGACCAAACTTTATAATTTTCCCGTGTTCAGCGGCGCTACGTTCTCCTACTTCTGTAACCTAGATAAATGAGGATGTTTTGGAAGATCGTACCTCATGCACTCGAATCATGTAATTTTTTTTTGTTTCACAAAAATCACAAATATACCAGTCATGAACTCTGAATTAACCTATATCTATAATGACCCAAAACAAAACACTCATTAATTTCCGTTTTATAACCTATTATTCTTTTTCCTGGGTCAGAACAATTTTTTTGGAGAATTCTCGTCTCTGATTACTATAAAATTTCTTTCTTCTATTGGTCCTCTAATTCACTTGAAAATCAAAACTTAGTTGAATAATTACTCAAAAAAAAGTTCTGTCCATGGTCAAATTGGATTTCTTTGAATTTTATCATCCTGGATATTAGACATGAGCACTCAGAAACTATTGAATTTCTCTCTTACTACAGTTAAAGGTCTGTGCTTATAATTTACATCTGGTGTACGCTAAAAGTTTCGATTGTCTGGGATACCAACTATTCAATGGCATAGGCCTCGATTTGGTAACATTTTGGATGTTCCACCATTTACTAATGTACATGCCTAAAACCTCTAGAATTTGCTTCTGAATAAGGATTGGTCAGTCTATTCAATTCTTTTACATTTTTAGACCTCAGATTTAAAAGAATAGAAAAATTCGTCGTTTCGCAATTCAGAATCAAACAATGAATAATTGACCATTGAAATAGAGTAATGTCTAGAAATGACAATGCATATGAAATATGATAGCAAGGTTTCAAATGAATAAACTCTGCAATCGATTAAAAAGACGGCATTAAATTTCGAATGTAGAATCTTATATTGTTATTATTAGAACTCTTTATTGCTAAATTCATATGTTAGAATCTTATATTCAATTTTTATATTTTTTTATTTATAAAATCCCAATTCTATTCATGTTTCTTCGGACGAATACCAGTTTCTACCATGAAATGAATAATTACAATTCAATTGTATCTATCAATTTCAACATATGTGATCTCCAATTTCAATATCTTTTTTCAATTATTCCTGAAAAGTGATCATTCAAACTTTCATTCGTAACTTCACAAATAATTAATTACTCAACTATCTAATCATCATCAGTGAATAGTAACGAATATTCATAAATATCAACTACTCACTGAATAGAAAACTATTCACTGAATAGCTAGAAGGCTAATTTCTTAGAGTATATTCTATGTTCTAAGGTAAATTTCATAGAAAACTTCAAAAAGGATGAAAGTGTGGCGGCTTCTCATAAAGCTCCACATAGCAACAATAAACACAGCATTTGGTAGCCTAGACGTTAAGAGGTAGACTCACTCACCGAGATGCGACAAGGTGCCGGGTTAGAGTCCCGGCGGCTCCCGATAATAATAAATTCCCCAAGCGTGTGTGACACGGCACACACAATTATACCAAAGTCACACTGATGAGTCCGGTGTGTGTGCCAGGGACGAAACGCATGAGCAGGCATATGTGCTATCCAACAAAAGTATGTTCGCTTTCTTGGGTTGGCAGATCGAATGTCTCTATTATCGGGAACAAAAAATAATTTCGGAAATTTGTACTTTGGTCGGGAGACACAAAAATAATATTAAAGTAAATATAATAATTTAACATAATTGTTATATTCCACTAAAGATCGAAATGTCGAAATATCAACAGACAATGGTTTTCTCATTACCTATGTTATAATTATCAACAGAATTTAATATTTATTTTTCAGCTTGCCACATCTATCAGAATCAATTATAACCATATATAAGGGGTCCATTTGTATTTATCTATGAATATAACCACGCTTAAAATGAAACCACGGAATGCAGATTACAGAAACCACAAAATACAAATATACCCCTAGCTACACTAGCGCCATCTATTTATCCTGTCCGCTTTACACTTCTTCAATGCGAACTGTGGACCATAGATTACAATAAAATTAAGCTGGAAATGAAGAAACGAAATACAGATAATTTTGTGGGATTGAAATTTTTTATTTCGAGCACAGTTTAGAAACTATCTGTTTGAAAATTATAATTATTATTATATATATTATAATTGAAATTTAATATGAGGCGCACGCGCACTTCTATATTCTACCTAATAGACTAAGGGCCAGTTGCACCATTTGCCTAAACATTAATTAAAAATTTAAACGTTGATTACTCTATGATTTCTCAAGAGAAATCAGAAATTAATCAATGTTTAAATTTTAATCAATGTTTAGGCAAATGGTGCATTTGGCCCCTAATATTAGGTATATGGCTCGACCTGTACATAGTTAAGAAGAAGAAAAATATTCTATGTTCGTCAACCATGCCGGGTTGACAAATTGTAAGTAACCTCAGTTTAGCGAACATTCTTCAAAGAGTTACTTTATAAACAGTTGTTGAAGTGATATTTCTAGTGGAAAGTTTCATGTTTGAATAGAAAATTGTTTTGATATGGAGGTAATTTTTTTAATACTAGCTTAGGGTTGTTTTAATTTATTCGAATATTTTCAAATATCAGTTATATTTCATGTAGTTAGTTTTTTTTATTGGTTTATGGATTTTCAACCATCATAACAAAAAATTTATTACAATTCATGAAATTTCGACTTTTTAGTTTGTTTTCATGTTTTCTGGAAGTCATAGACTACTCCATTCAATGAGAAATTGCAGTTTTCCTTGGTTGAAGTTTTTCCTCGAAATCTCCTTAAGTATAGAATTTGCTTGAGACCCCTCTCTTTTTATATCTACGTAAAATTGACTGAATGAACAAAAAAATATGCGGCGCACGCGCACTTCTATATTTTACCCAATAGACAAAGGGCCAGTTGCACCATTTGCCTAAACATTAATTAAAAATTTAAACGTTGATTACTCTATGATTTCTCGAAAGAAATCAGAAATTAATCAATGTTCAAATTTTAATCAATGTTTAGGCAAATGGTGCAACTGGCCCCTAATATTAGGTATATGGCTCGACCTGTACATAGTTAAGAAGAAGAAAAATATTCTATGTTCGTCAACCATGCCGGGTTGACAAATTGTAAGTAACCTCAGTTTAGCGAACATTCTTCAAAGAGTTACTTTATAAACAGTTGTTGAAGTGATATTTCTAGTGGAAAGTTTCATGTTTAAATAGTTAATTGTTTGAATATGGAGGTAATTTTTTTAATACTAGTTTAGGGATATTTTCATTTCTTCGAATATTTTCAAATATCAGTTATATTTTATGTAGTTAGTTTTTTTTTATTGGTTTATGAATTTTCAACTTTCTTAACGAAAAATTTATTACAATTCAAGAAATTTCGACTTTTTAGTTTCTTTTCATGTTTTCTGGAAGTCATAGACTACTCCATTCAATGAGAAATTGCAGTTTTCCTTAGTTGAAGTTTTTCCTCGAAAACTCTTCAAGTATAGAGTTTGCTTGAGACCCCTCTCTTTTTATATCTACGTAAATTTGACTGAATGAATAAAAAAATAAAGATTTTTCCGAAAAACTTTTCATTAGATATCTATAGGAATCTCTTCAACTTATGAACTATTCAGCTTATACTCAAGTATTGCCATATTGCTGAAATTATCATCAACCAAGCTATCTGATAATGCAATAATATACTGGGTGTGCCGTTTGAAATAAGAAGGTAGTAATCTGAAATTGATTAAATTTTCAGCACAAAATTATTATAAGTTTTCCATAAACAATAAGCCATCGCGGTGAATCACTCTGTACATCATTGCTTTGGTTTTCACCTACAAATATCAGTGAAAATTCAAGTTTCTATCATGGTTAGTAATATTTTTGAATTTTCAGAATTTCTCAAGAACTATTAAATTGCTGGGACGCAAACCAGTTTTAAACCCAGGTGTTTACGAAACAAAAGTAACTTTTGTTAAATAAACTCAATATTACAAGCCTTACTTGCTTGGCCACCACTTTGTAATCTCCTCAAACGGCTATCAGAGAATTTCACTCACAATAATGCACTGAAATCAATAACAATGAGTGAAAATATGTAAGTATGAATTAATATAATTTGCAACTTTGATTGAATAACAATTTTATATATGTATTTTCATTATTCAACTATTCCAGGTGTAAATTTATGAATAACTTCGATAATCTGCCCAATGTAAGACGCAAGTCACGTTCAAAAAAGAAAAACAACAAGCAAACTTTCGTCAATATAGACAATGGCAATTCGTTTGAGGCCTCATCGTTTTATACGATGCTAAACGGAACACGTAGCGATTCTTTCCTTGTTGAAGGCCGACAAGAAGACGCCGAAGAATTCTTGGGGCCTTCTGTTGAATGGACTCAATGATGAAATGATGGGAATAATGGAATTGATTAGCCATGACGAAAATATTCAAGCAGCTCAAAAAGAAGTGAAAATAGATGTGGATGATTGGAAAGTTATTGGTCCTAGGAACGAAGGGAATGTAACAAGAGAAATACAAATGGACAAGACACCGATTAGTGATATTATATTCGGAGGACTTCTCTGTTCAAGAATCCATAAAACCGGAGACGAAACTTCAGAAAATATTGAACCATTCCTAACATTGCCATTAAATATTAAGAAAGCAAATAACATAGCTGAAGCATTAGAAGGCCTTACAACATAGAACAAACTAAAGGGTCTGACATCATCGAAAACGAAAGAAACGAATGAAGCATGGCAGCAAGTGATGTTAGAGAAGTTGCCTGTAGTTTTAGTATTACATTTGAAATGCTTCGAATACAGAATGAATGGCTGCACTGAAATAATGAAGACTATAGAATTTCCCATCAATCTGCAGATTGATTCTAAAATATTATCTGGAAGGACGAATACTTCAGCGGAGAGACAATATAAATTAATATCTGTAGTATATCATGTAGGAAAGGAAGCCAGCTATGGGCATTATATAGCAGATACTTTCCATTCGGGGTATAATACATGGTTGAGGTTTGATGACTCTAAAATAAACAGAGTTACGGAAGAAGATGTTCTTAAACGTCAAGGAGATAGAGTTCCTTATTTATTATTTTATCGAAGGAGTGATACGGTTTGAAGTGTAAAGATTCATTGATATAGTTGTCAATTTGTACAGATTAGATTTAAGGATGCTGAACATTGTAATATTTTTCTGTTGTTTCATGAGTAATGCCATGAATTGTATTTCGGGAGAATATGATAAATTGACTATACAATGTTATATATATATATATATATATATATATATATATATATATATATATATATATATATGTAGGGGTGAATTTGGGTATCTAGGCAATTTGAATTGATCAACAATCTATCGTCTGTTCATCTATATTTCGAACCAAGGTGCGGTTCTTCTTCAGGATGCTAAAATTACAAAGTTACAAAATCAAGATTTGGAAGCTGAAAAAACAACTCATGCTCACATCCGACAAGACAGTATTATCAATGCTAATAAGTATAGCAACAAAGGTCTTCTGCTCATAAAAATTATAAAAATTACAATAAACCAAAAGAAAGGAAAGAAACGCTATCACAATGAATCTGTCAAAATTATAGGTTAACATTCACAGACAAGGGAACACAGAGAAAACAACAATGCAGGAAGTGACATAAAGTCATGTTTGTCTAGATGGCCTACGATCTAAGGATAATAAATAACTATATATAACACTTAAATTCTTTAAGTCAATCTTCTTATTAATATTATTTTCATTTTTGTTTATGAAACACATTTCAAATTTTGGTACTAGATTAAAGATAACCTCAACTTCAGTGGGAATTTGTGTAATAGTGAGATTGCAAAGCCATTCATCTCTGATTTGGATGGACTGGATTTTGTGTTTCTTTGGTGCAAGAAACCTTTTTTCAAGAAGCTTCTTGTTGTTGGAAAACACTCTCTTGTATGATCGGTTCATTCTGTCGTTATTGGCAACATCTGTCGTTCTGCAATGGAGCAAGAAGTTCCTTCTACATGTTAACTTTGCTAATTTGGTGTTCAAATGAGCCCATAGTCTCATGTGTTCAGACGTAGTTCTACCATACGTTAAATCTACGTCGTCAAAGAAACCCATTTCTGTATAATGCAGTAAGAGAATTATTTGCCGAATAAAGTAAGTAGGGGTGAATTTGGGTATCTAGGCAATTTGAATTGATCAACAATCTATCGTCTGTTCATCTATATTTCGAACCAAGGTGCGGTTCTTCTTCAGGATGCTAAAATTACAAAGTTACAAAATCAAGATTTGGAAGCTGAAAAAACAACTCATGCTCACATCCGACAAGACAGTATTATCAATGCTAATAAGTATAGCAACAAAGGTCTTCTGCTCATAAAAATTATAAAAATTACAATAAACCAAAAGAAAGGAAAGAAACGCTATCACAATGAATCTGTCAAAATTATAGGTTAACATTCACAGACAAGGGAACACAGAGAAAACAACAATGCAGGAAGTGACATAAAGTCATGTTTGTCTAGATGGCCTACGATCTAAGGATAATAAATAACTATATATAACACTTAAATTTTTTAAGTCAATCTTCTTATTAATATTATTTTCATTTTTGTTTATGAAACACATTTCAAATTTTGGTACTAGATTAAAGATAACCTCAACTTCAGTGGGAATTTGTGTAATAGTGAGATTGCAAAGCCATTCATCTCTGATTTGGATGGACTGGATTTTGTGTTTCTTTGGTGCAAGAAACCTTTTTTCAAGAAGCTTCTTGTTGTTGGAAAACACTCTCTTGTATGATCGGTTCATTCTGTCGTTATTGGCAACATCTGTCGTTCTGCAATGGAGCAAGAAGTTCCTTCTACATGCTAACTTTGCTAATTTGGTGTTCAAATGAGCCCATAGTCTCATCTGTTCAGACGTAGTTCTACCATACGTTAAATCTACGTCGTCAAAGAAACCCATTTCTGTATAATGCAGTAAGAGAATTATTTGCCGAATAAAGTAAGTAGGGGTGAATTTGGGTATCTAGGCAATTTGAATTGATCAACAATCTATCGTCTGTTCATCTATATTTCGAACCAAGGTGCGGTTCTTCTTCAGGATGCTAAAATTACAAAGTTACAAAATCAAGATTTGGAAGCTGAAAAAACAACTCATGCTCACATCCGACAAGACAGTATTATCAATGCTAATAAGTATAGCAACAAAGGTCTTCTGCTCATAAAAATTACAATAAACCAAAAGAAAGGAAAGAAACGCTATCACAATGAATCTGTCAAAATTATAGGTTAACATTCACAGACAAGGGAACACAGAGAAAACAACAATGCAGGAAGTGACATAAAGTCATGTTTGTCTAGATGGCCTACGATCTAAGGATAATAAATAACTATATATAACACTTAAATTCTTTAAGTCAATCTTCTTATCAATATTATTTTCATTTTTGTTTATGAAACACATTTCAAATTTTGGTACTAGATTAAAGATAACCTCAACTTCAGTGGGAATTTGGGTAATAGTGAGATTGCAAAGCCATTCATCTCTGATTTGGATGGACTGGATTTTGTGTTTCTTTGGTGCAAGAAACCTTTTTTCAAGAAGCTTCTTGTTGTTGGAAAACACTATCTTGTATGATCGGTTCATTCTGTCGTTATTGGCAACATCTGTCGTTCTGCAATGGAGCAAGAAGTTCCTTCTACATGCTAACTTTGCTAATTTGGTGTTCAAATGAGCCCATAGTCTCATCTGTTCAGACGTAGTTCTACCATACGTTAAATCTACGTCGTCAAAGAAACCCATTTCTGTATAATGCAGTAAGAGAATTATTTGCCGAATAAAGTAAGTAGGGGTGAATTTGGGTATCTAGGCAATTTGAATTGATCAACAATCTATCGTCTGTTCATCTATATTTCGAACCAAGGTGCGGTTCTTCTTCAGGATGCTAAAATTACAAAGTTACAAAATCAAGATTTGGAAGCTGAAAAAACAACTCATGCTCACATCCGACAAGACAGTATTATCAATGCTAATAAGTATAGCAACAAAGGTCTTCTGCTCATAAAAATTATAAAAATTACAATAAACCAAAAGAAAGGAAAGAAACGCTATCACAATGAATCTGTCAAAATTATAGGTTAACATTCACAGACAAGGGAACACAGAGAAAACAACAATGCAGGAAGTGACATAAAGTCATGTTTGTCTAGATGGCCTACGATCTAAGGATAATAAATAACTATATATAACACTTAAATTCTTTAAGTCAATCTTCTTATTAATATTATTTTCAATTTTGTTTATGAAACACATTTCAAATTTTGGTACTAGATTAAAGATAACCTCAACTTCAGTGGGAATTTGTGTAATAGTGAGATTGCAAAGCCATTCATCTCTGATTTGGATGGACTGGATTTTGTGTTTCTTTGGTGCAAGAAACCTTTTTTCAAGAAGGTTCTTGTTGTTGGAAAACACTCTCTTGTATGATCGGTTCATTCTGTCGTTATTGGCAACATCTGTCGTTCTGCAATGGAGCAAGAAGTTCCTTCTACATGCTAACTTTGCTAATTTGGTGTTCAAATGAGCCCATAGTCTCATCTGTTCAGACGTAGTTCTACCATACGTTAAATCTACGTCGTCAAAGAAACCCATTTCTGTATAATGCAGTAAGAGAATTATTTGCCGAATAAAGTAAGTAGGGGTGAATTTGGGTATCTAGGCAATTTGAATTGATCAACAATCTATCGTCTGTTCATCTATATTTCGAACCAAGGTGCGGTTCTTCTTCAGGATGCTAAAATTACAAAGTTACAAAGTCAAGATTTGGAAGCTGAAAAAACAACTCATGCTCACATCCGACAAGACAGTATTATCAATGCTAATAAGTATAGCAACAAAGGTCTTCTGCTCATAAAAATTATAAAAATTACAATAAACCAAAAGAAAGGAAAGAAACGCTATCACAATGAATCTGTCAAAATTATAGGTTAACATTCACAGACAAGGGAACACAGAGAAAACAACAATGCAGGAAGTGACATAAAGTCATGTTTGTCTAGATGGCCTACGATCTAAGGATAATAAATAACTATATATAACACTTAAATTCTTTAAGTCTATCTTCTTATTAATATTATTTTCATTTTTGTTTATGAAACACATTTCAAATTTTGGTACTAGATTAAAGATAACCTCAACTTCAGTGGGAATTTGTGTAATAGTGAGATTGCAAAGCCATTCATCTCTGATTTGGATGGACTGGATTTTGTGTTTCTTTGGTGCAAGAAACCTTTTTTCAAGAAGCTTCTTGTTGTTGGAAAACACTCTCTTGTATGATCGGTTCATTCTGTCGTTATTGGCAACATCTGTCGTTCTGCAATGGAGCAAGAAGTTCCTTCTACATGCTAACTTTGCTAATTTGGTGTTCAAATGAGCCCATAGTCTCATCTGTTCAGACGTAGTTCTACCATACGTTAAATCTACGTCGTCAAAGAAACCCATTTCTGTATAATGCAGTAAGAGAATTATTTGCCGAATAAAGTAAGTAGGGGTGAATTTGGGTATCTAGGCAATTTGAATTGATCAACAATCTATCGTCTGTTCATCTATATTTCGAACCAAGGTGCGGTTCTTCTTCAGGATGCTAAAATTACAAAGTTACAAAATCAAGATTTGGAAGCTGAAAAAACAACTCATGCTCATATCCGACAAGACAGTATTATCAATGCTAATAAGTATAGCAACAAAGGTCTTCTGCTCATAAAAATTACAATAAACCAAAAGAAAGGAAAGAAACGCTATCACAATGAATCTGTCAAAATTATAGGTTAACATTCACAGACAAGGGAACACAGAGAAAATAACAATGCAGGAAGTGACATAAAGTCATGTTTGTCTAGATGGCCTACGATCTAAGGATAATAAATAACTATATATAACACTTAAATTCTTTAAGTCAATCTTCTTATTAATATTATTTTCATTTTTGTTTATGAAACACATTTCAAATTTTGGTACTAGATTAAAGATAACCTCAACTTCAGTGGGAATTTGTGTAATAGTGAGATTGCAAAGCCATTCATCTCTGATTTGGATGGACTGGATTTTGTGTTTCTTTGGTGCAAGAAACCTTTTTTCAAGAAGCTTCTTGTTGTTGGAAAACACTCTCTTGTATGATCGGTTCATTCTGTCGTTATTGGCAACATCTGTCGTTCTGCAATGGAGCAAGAAGTTCCTTCTACATGCTAACTTTGCTAATTTGGTGTTCAAATGAGCCCATAGTCTCATCTGTTCAGACGTAGTTCTACCATACGTTAAATCTACGTCGTCAAAGAAACCCATTTCTGTATAATGCAGTAAGAGAATTATTTGCCGAATAAAGTAAGTAGGGGTGAATTTGGGTATCTAGGCAATTTGAATTGATCAACAATCTATCGTCTGTTCATCTATATTTCGAACCAAGGTGCGGTTCTTCTTCAGGATGCTAAAATTACAAAGTTACAAAATCAAGATTTGGAAGCTGAAAAAACAACTCATGCTCACATCCGACAAGACAGTATTATCAATGCTAATAAGTATAGCAACAAAGGTCTTCTGCTCATAAAAATTATAAAAATTGCAATAAACCAAAAGAAAGGAAAGAAACGCTATCACAATGAATCTGTCAAAATTATAGGTTAACATTCACAGACAAGGGAACACAGAGAAAACAACAATGCAGGAAGTGACATAAAGTCATGTTTGTCTAGATGGCCTACGATCTAAGGATAATAAATAACTATATATAACACTTAAATTCTTTAAGTCAATCTTCTTATTAATATTATTTTCATTTTTGTTTATGAAACACATTTCAAATTTTGATACTAGATTAAAGATAACCTCAACTTCAGTGGGAATTTGTGTAATAGTGAGATTGCAAAGCCATTCATCTCTGATTTGGATGGACTGGATTTTGTGTTTCTTTGGTGCAAGAAACCTTTTTTCAAGAAGCTTCTTGTTGTTGGAAAACACTCTCTTGTATGATCGGTTCATTCTGTCCTTATTGGCAACATCTGTCGTTCTGCAATGGAGCAAGAAGTTCCTTCTACATGCTAACTTTGCTAATTTGGTGTTCAAATGAGCCCATAGTCTCATCTGTTCAGACGTAGTTCTACCATACGTTAAATCTACGTCGTCAAAGAAACCCATTTCTGTATAATGCAGTAAGAGAATTATTTGCCGAATAAAGTAAGTAGGGGTGAATTTGGGTATCTAGGCAATTTGAATTGATCAACAATCTATCGTCTGTTCATCTATATTTCGAACCAAGGTGCGGTTCTTCTTCAGGATGCTAAAATTACAAAGTTACAAAATCAAGATTTGGAAGCTGAAAAAACAACTCATGCTCACATCCGACAAGACAGTATTATCAATGCTAATAAGTATAGCAACAAAGGTCTTCTGCTCATAAAAATTATAAAAATTACAATAAACCAAAAGAAAGGAAAGAAACGGTATCACAATGAATCTGTCAAAATTATAGGTTAACATTCACAGACAAGGGAACACAGAGAAAACAACAATGCAGGAAGTGACATAAAGTCATGTTTGTCTAGATGGCCTACGATCTAAGGATAATAAATAACTATATATAACACTTAAATTCTTTAAGTCAATCTTCTTATTAATATTATTTTCATTTTTGTTTATGAAACACATTTCAAATTTTGGTACTAGATTGAAGATAACCTCAACTTCAGTGGGAATTTGTGTAATAGTGAGATTGCAAAGCCATTCATCTCTGATTTGGATGGACTGGATTTTGTGTTTCTTTGGTGCAAGAAACTTTTTTCAAGAAGCTTCTTGTTGTTGGAAAACACTCTCTTGTATGATTGGTTCATTCTGTCGTTATTGGCAACATCTGTCGTTCTGCAATGGAGCAAGAAGTTCCTTCTACATGCTAACTTTGCTAATTTGGTGTTCAAATGAGCCCATAGTCTCATCTGTTCAGACGTAGTTCTACCATACGTTAAATCTACGTCGTCAAAGAAACCCATTTCTGTATAATGCAGTAAGAAAATCATTTGCCGAATAAAGTAAGTAGGGGTGAATTTGGGTATCTAGGCAATTTGAATTGATCAACAATCTATCGTCTGTTCATCTATATTTCGAACCAAGGTGCGGTTCTTCTTCAGGATGCTAAAATTACAAAGTTACAAAATCAAGATTTGGAAGCTGAAAAAACAACTCATGCTCACATCCGACAAGACAGTATTATCAATGCTATTAAGTATAGCAACAAAGGTCTTCTGCTCATAAAAATTATAAAAATTACAATAAACCAAAAGAAAGGAAAGAAACGCTATCACAATGAATCTGTCAAAATTATAGGTTAACATTCACAGACAAGGGAACACAGAGAAAACAACAATGCAGGAAGTGACATAAAGTCATGTTTGTCTAGATGGCCTACGATCTAAGGATAATAAATAACTATATATAACACTTAAATTCTTTAAGTCAATCTTCTTATTAATATTATTTTCATTTTTGTTTATGAATCACATTTCAAATTTTGGTACTAGATTAAAGATAACCTCAACTTCAGTGGGAATTTGTGTAATAGTGAGATAGCAAAGCCATTCATCTCTGATTTGGATGGACTGGATTTTGTGTTTCTTTGGTGCAAGAAACCTTTTTTCAAGAAGCTTCTTGTTGTTGGAAAACACTCTCTTGTATGATCGGTTCATTCTGTCGTTATTGGCAACATCTGTCGTTCTGCAATGGAGCAAGAAGTTCCTTCTACATGCTAACTTTGCTAATTTGGTGTTCAAATGAGCCCATAGTCTCATCTGTTCAGACGTAGTTCTACCATACGTTAAATCTACGTCGTCAAAGAAACCCATTACACAAATTCCCACTGAAGTTGAGGTTATCTTTAATCTAGTACCAAAATTTGAAATGTGTTTCATAAACAAAAATGAAAATAATATTAATAAGATGATTGACTTAAAGAATTTAAGTGTTATATATAGTTATTTATTATCCTTAGATCGTAGGCCATCTAGACAAACATGACTTTATGTCACTTCCTGCATTGTTGTTTTCTCTGTGTTCCCTTGTCTGTGAATGTTAACCTATAATTTTGACAGATTCATTGTGATAGCGTTTCTTTCCTTTCTTTTGGTTTATTGTAATTTTTATAATTTTTATGAGCAGAAGACCTTTGTTGCTATACTTATTAGCATTGATAATACTGTCTTGTCGGATGTGAGCATGAGTTGTTTTTTCAGCTTCCAAATCTTGATTTTGTAACTTTGTAATTTTAGCATCCTGAAGAAGAACCGCACCTTGGTTCGAAATATAGATGAACAGACGATAGATTGTTGATCAATTCAAATTGCCTAGATACCCAAATTCACCCCTACTTACTTTATTCGGCAAATAATTCTCTTACTGCATTATACAGAAATGGGTTTCTTTGACGACGTAGATTTAACGTATGGTAGAACTTCGTCTGAACAGATGAGACTATGGGCTCATTTGAACACCAAATAAGCAAAGTTAGCATGTAGAAGGAACTTCTTGCTCCATTGCAGAACGACAGATGTTGCCAATAACGACAGAATGAATCGATCATACAAGAGAGTGTTTTCCAACAACAAGAATCTTCTTGAAAAAAGGTTTCTTGCACCAAAGAAACACAAAATCCAGTCCATCCAAATCAGAGATGAATGGCTTTGCAATCTCACTATTACACAAATTCCCACTGAAGTTGAGGTTATCTTTAATCTAGTACCAAAATTTGAAATGTGTTTCATAAACAAAAATGAAAATAATATTAATAAGAAGATTGACTTAAAGAATTTAAGTGTTATATATAGTTATTTATTATCCTTAGATCGTAGGCCATCTAGACAAACATGACTTTATGTCAATTCCTGCATTGTTGTTTTCTCTGTGTTTCCTTGTCTGTGAATGTTAACCTATAATTTTGACAAATTCATTGTGATAGCGTTTCTTTCCTTTCTTTTGGTTTATTGTAATTTTTATAATTTTTATGAGCAGAAGACCTTTGTTGCTATACTTATTAGCATTGATAATACTGTCTTGTCGGATGTGAGCATGAGTTGTTTTTTCAGCTTCCAAATCTTGATTTTGTAACTTTGTAATTTTAGCATCCTGAAGAAGAACCGCACCTTGGTTCGAAATATAGATGAACAGACGATAGATTGTTGATCAATTCAAATTGCCTAGATACCCAAATTCACCCCTACTTACTTTATTCGGCAAATAATTCTCTTACTGCATTATACAGAAATGGGTTTCTTTGACGACGTAGATTTAACGTATGGTAGAACTACGTCTGAACAGATGAGACTATGGGCTCATTTGAACACCAAATTAGCAAAGTTAGCATGTAAAAGGAACTTCTTGCTCCATTGCAGAACGACAGATGTTGCCAATAACGACAGAATGAACCGATCATACAAGAGAGTGTTTTCCAACAACAAGAAGCTTCTTGAAAAAAGGTTTCTTGCACCAAAGAAACACAAAATCCAGTCCATCCAAATCAGAGATGAATGGCTTTGCAATCTCACTATTACACAAATTCCCACTGAAGTTGAGGTTATCTTTAATCTAGTACCAAAATTTGAAATGTGTTTCATAAACAAAAATGAAAATAATATTAATAAGAAGATTGACTTAAAGAATTTAAGTGTTATATATAGTTATTTATTATCCTTAGATCGTAGGCCATCTAGACAAACATGACTTTATGTCACTTCCTGCATTGTTGTTTTCTCTGTGTTCCCTTGTCTGTGAATGTTAACCTATAATTTTGACAGATTCATTGTGATAGCGTTTCTTTCCTTTCTTTTGGTTTATTGTAATTTTTATAATTTTTATGAGCAGAAGACCTTTGTTGCTATACTTATTAGCATTGATAATACTGTCTTGTCGGATGTGAGCATGAGTTGTTTTTTCAGCTTCCAAATCTTGATTTTGTAACTTTGTAATTTTAGCATCCTGAAGAAGAACCGCACCTTGGTTCGAAATATAGATGAACAGACGATAGATTGTTGATCAATTCAAATTGCCTAGATACCCAAATTCACCCCTACTTACTTTATTCGGCAAATAATTCTCTTACTGCATTATACAGAAATGGGTTTCTTTGACGACGTAGATTTAACGTATGGTAGAACTACGTCTGAACAGATGAGACTATGGGCTCATTTGAACACCAAATTAGCAAAGTTAGCATGTAGAAGGAACTTCTTGCTCCATTGCAGAACGACAGATGTTGCCAATAACGACAGAATGAACCGATCATACAAGAGAGTGTTTTCCAACAACAAGAAGCTTCTTGAAAAAAGGTTTCTTGCACCAAAGAAACACAAAATCCAGTCCATCCAAATCAGAGATGAATGGCTTTGCAATCTCACTATTACACAAATTCCCACTGAAGTTGAGGTTATCTTTAATCTAGTACCAAAATTTGAAATGTGTTTCATAAACAAAAATGAAAATAATATTAATAAGAAGATTGACTTAAAGAATTTAAGTGTTATATATAGTTATTTATTATCCTTAGATCGTAGGCCATCTAGACAAACATGACTTTATGTCACTTCCTGCATTGTTGTTTTCTCTGTGTTCCCTTGTCTGTGAATGTTAACCTATAATTTTGACAGATTCATTGTGATAGCGTTTCTTTCCTTTCTTTTGGTTTATTGTAATTTTTATAATTTTTATGAGCAGAAGACCTTTGTTGCTATACTTATTAGCATTGATAATACTGTCTTGTCGGATGTGAGCATGAGTTGTTTTTTCAGCTTCCAAATCTTGATTTTGTAACTTTGTAATTTTAACATCCTGAAGAAGAACCGCACCTTGGTTCGAAATATAGATGAACAGACGATAGATTGTTGATCAATTCAAATTGCCTAGATACCCAAATTCACCCCTACTTACTTTATTCGGCAAATAATTCTCTTACTGTATATATATATATATGTATATAAAAAATAAATATTATATTTTAATAAACGAACTTTTTATGAATGTAAAATTTTGTTTGTTTTTCTGAAGAAATTTCTTTTCCTAAAACTTAAATTGAATTTTTATAAGAACAACGATCTCAGAAAGGAAAAGAAGGTCGTCTTCGTGAAAATTCCAATGAACCATTAACAGTATTAGCTATTTCAGGACTTTGGACTCTTTATTCCTTTTTCTTTGCTCTTGAAATCAGGTGAATTTCGCTCAATGTAATAAAAAAAAACTTGACCAAACTTTATAATTTCCCCCTGTGTTCAGCGGCGCTACGTTCTTCTACTTCTGTAACCTAGATAAATGAGGATATTTTGGAAGATCGTACCTCATGCACTCGAATCATGTAATTTTTTTTTGTTTCACAAAAATCGTAAATATACCAGTCATGAAATCTGAATCAACCTATATCTTTAATGACCCAAAACAAAACACTCATTAATTTCCGTTTTATAACCTATTATTCCTTTTCCTGGGTCAGAACAATTTTTTTGGAGAATTCTCGTCTTTGATTACTATAAAATTTTTTTCTTCTATTGGTCCTCTAATTCACTTGAAATTCAAAACTTAGTTGAATAATTACTCAAAAGAAAGATCTGTCCAAGGTCAGATTGGATTTCTTTAAATTTTATCATCCTGGATATTAGACATGAGAACTCAGAATATATTGAATTTCTCTCTTACCACAGTTAAAGGTCTGTGCTTATAATTTACATCTGGTGTACGCTAATAGTTTCGATTGTCTGGGATACCAACTATTCAATGGCATAGGCCTCGATTTGGTAACATTTTGGATGTTCCACCATTTACTAATGTACATGCCTAAAACCTCTAGAATTTGCTTCTGAATAAGGATTGGTCAAGTCTATTCAATTCTTTCACATTTTTAGACCTCAGATTTAAAAGAATAGAAAAATCCGTCGTTTCGCAATTCAGAATCAAACAATAATTGACCAATGAAATAGAGTAATGTCTAGAAATGACAATGCATATGAAATATGAAAGCAAGGTTTCAAATGAATAAACTCTGCAATCGATTAAAAAGACGGCATTAAATTTCGAATGTAGAATCTTATATTGTTATTATTAGAACTCTTTATTGCTAAATTCATATGTTAGAATCTTATATTAAATTTTTATATTTTTTTATTTAAAAAATCCCATTTCTATTCATGTTTCTTTGAACGAATACCAGTTTCTACCATGAAATGAATAATTACAATTCAATTGTATCTATCAATTTCAACATATGTGATCTCCAATTTCAATATCTCTTTTCAATTATTCCTGAAAAGTGATCATTCAAACTTTCATTCGTAACTTCACAAATAATTAATTACTCAACTATCTAATCATCATCTGTGAATAGTAACGAATATTCATAAATATCAACTACTCACTGAATAGAATACTATTCACTGAATAGCTAGAAGGCTAATTTCTTAGAGTATATTCTATGTTCTAAGGTAAATTTCATAGAAAACTTCAAAAAGGATGAAAGTGTGGCGGCTTCTCATAAAGCTCCACATAGCAACAATAAACACAGCATTCGGTAGCCTAGACGTTAAGAGGTAGACTCACTCACCGAGATGCGACAAGGTGCCGGGTTAGAGTCCCGGCGGCTCCCGATAATAATAAATTCCCCAAGCGTCTGTGACACGGCACACACAATTATACCAAAGTCACACTGATGAGTCCGGTGTGTGTGTGCCAGGGACGAAACGCATAAGTAGGCATATGTGCTATCCAACAAAAGTATGTTCGCTTTCTTGGGTTGGCAGATCGAATGTCCCTATTATCGGGAACAAAAAATAATTTCGGAAATTTGTACATTGGTCGGGAGACACAAAAATAATATTAAAGTAAATATAATAATTGAACATAATTGTTATATTCCGCTGAAGATCGAAATGTCGAAATATCAACAGAAAATGGTTTTCTCATTACCTATGTTATAATTATCAACAGAATTTAATATTTATTTTTCAGCTTGCCACATCTATCAGAATCAATTATAACCATATATAAGGGGTACATTTGTATTTATCTATGAATATAACCACGCTTAAAATGAAACCACGGAATGCAGATTACAGAAACCACAAAATAGAAATATACCCTCTGGCTACACTAGCGCCTTCTATTCATCCTGTCCGCTGGACACTTTTTCAATGCGAACTGTGGACCATAGATTACAATAAAATTAAGCTGGAAATGAAGAAACGAAATACAGATAATTTTGTGGGATTGGAATTTTTTATTTCGAGCACAGTTTAGAAACTATCTGTTTGAAAATTATCATTATTATTATATATATTATTATTGAAATTTAATATGAGGCGCACGCGCACTTCCATATTCTACCTAATAGACTAAGGGCCAGTTGCACCATTTGCCTAAACATTAATTAAAAATTTAAACGTTGATTACTCTATGATTTCTCAAGAGAAATCAGAAATTAATCAATGTTTAAATTTTAATCAATGTTTAGGCAAATGGTGCAACTGGCCCCTAATATTAGGTATATGGCTCGACCTGTACATAGTTAAAACGAAGAAAAATATTCTATGTTCGTCAACCATGCCGGGTTGACAAATTGTAAGTAACCTCAGTTTAGCGAATATTCTTCCAAGAGTTACTTTATAAACAGTTGTTGAAGTGATATTTCTAGTGGAAAGTTTCATGTTTGAATAGGAAATTGTTTGAATATGGAGGTTATTTTTTTAATACTAGCTTAGGGTTGTTTTAATTTATTCGAATATTTTCAAATATCAGTTATATTTCAGGTAGTTAGTTTTTTTTAATTGGTTTATGGATTTTCAACCATCATAACAAAAAATTCATTACAATTCATGAAATTTCGACTTTTTAGTTTGTTTACATGTTTTCTGAAAGTCATAGACTACTCCATTCAATGAGAAATTGCAGTTTTCCTTAGTTGAAGTTTTTCCTCGAAATCTCCTTAAGTATAGAATTTGCTTGAGACCCCTCTCTTTTTATATCTACGTAAAATTGACTGAATGAACAAAAAAATATGCGGCGCACGCGCACTTCTATATTTTACCCAATAGACAAAGGGCCAGTTGCACCATTTGCCTGAACATTAATTAAAAATTTAAACGTTGATTACTCTATGATTTCTCGAAAGAAATCAGAAATTAATCAATGTTTAAATTTTAATCAATGTTTAGGCAAATGGTGCAACTTGCCCCTAATATTAGGTATATGGCTCGACCTGTACATAGTTAAGAAGGAGAAAAATATTCTATGTTCGTCAACCATGCCGGGTTGACAAATTGTAAGTAACCTCAGTTTAGCGAACATTCTTCAAAGAGTTACTTTATAAACAGTTGTTGAAGTGATATTTCTAGTGGAAAGTTTCATGTTTAAATAGTTAATTGTTTGAATATGGAGGTAATTTTTTTAATACCAGCTTAGGGATATTTTCATTTATTCGAATATTTTCAAATATCAGTTATATTTTATGTAGTTAGTTTTTTTTTAATGGTTTATGAATTTTCAACTTTCTTGACGAAAAATTTATTACAATTCAGGAAATTTCGACTTTTTAGTTTCTTTTCATGTTTTCTGGAAGTCATAGACTACTCCATTCAATGAGAAATTGCAGTTCTCCTTAGTTGAAGATTTCCTCGAAAACTCTTCAAGTATAAAGTTTGCTTGAGACCCTTCTTTTTTTATATCTACGTAAAATTGACTGAATGAATAAAAAAATATAGATTTTTTCAAAAAACTTTTCATTAGATATCTATAGGAATCTCTTCAACTTATGAACTGTTCAGCTTATACTCAAGTATTGCCATATTGCTGAAATTATCATCAACCAAGCTATCTGATAATGCAATAATATACTAAGTGTGCCGTTTGAAATAAGTAGGTAGTAATCTGAAATTGTTAAGATTTTCAGCAGAAAATTATTATTAGTTTTCCATAAACAATAAGCCATCGCGGTGAATCACCCTGTACATCATTATCATTCAGCCTTCTGCTTCCACTGAGGGATATAAATTTCGCCTTACTGGTTTATGACTGTTTTGCAATTATCTCTGGCCAAGCGTTTTTATAGACTATTTCAAGGGACTTTGGATATACTATATACAGAAATATTATAATTTCCAAAATGATTACAACTATTATATTGTTATTTTTTTTTCAGAATCTACATTTCTTGGAGTTAACTGCGTTAGAAGAAGAAGAGGTCCGTATTATAAATAATATATTATTTACCAATTCTAGTGAATACAAATTACCCTGTAGAGTTAAACAAAAATTTTCTGCAAGTAAGTATAGAGATCTTAAAAGAATTATTCATGGTCAATATGAATATGTAATATAATAATGAATCAACTAATATCAACTTTTTCAGAAAATGAGTGTAAAAAATCTGTAATCAATTACAATGGATTATCAATTACAAAACCTATTATCCAGAATGAGATGACAGGAAAACATTCGAAACCTTCAACTCCCCCTAGTTGAGCTGTAAAAACAGTTGAAATTATTGCAAGAGATAATACAGAGATAATCAAAAATGATACAATTTCCAATAGGACAATTGAAAAAATTGAAAGTAGCATCTCGAATAAAAATGAATCTAAAATTGAGGAGCCCACAGTAAATGTATGGAAAGAATCATGGGCTAGTCTATTTGATAAAGATGTTAAAACAATATCGAATGAGAAAATAGATAATAAAATTAATGATTCACATGAAACATATTTAAACCATACAAAAGTAGTCAAAAAAATAGATTCAGCCACTCATATGTTAGGAGGTGAGTTCAAAACCATATCTTTTTTTATATATTCATCTTACTTTCAACTAACAATTTGCTTACATCTACAGTAGATAATTATTTTACTTAGTTGAACCCATTTTACTTGATGAAAAGTGGAATGCTTTGGTTTTCACCTACAAATATCAGTGAAAATTCAAGTTTCTATCATGGTTAGTAATATTTTTTAATTTTCAGAATTTCTCAAGAACTATAAAATTGATGGGACCCAAACCAGTTTTAAACCCAGGGGTTTACGAAACAAAAGTAACTTTCGTTATATAAACTCAATATTACAAGCCTTACTTGCTTGCCCACCACTTTGTAATCTCCTCAAACGGCTATCAGAGAACTTCACTCACAATAATGCACTGAAATCAATAGCAATGAGTGAAAATATGTAAGTATAAATTAATATAATTTGCAACTTTGATTGAATAACAATTTTATATATGTATTTTCATTATTCAATTATTCCAGGTGTAAATTTATGAATAACTTCGATAATCTGCCCAATGTAAGACGCAAGTCACGTTCAAAAAAGAAGAACAAGAAGCAAACTTTCGTCAATATAGACAATGGCAATTCGTTTGAGGCCTCATCGTTTTATACGATGCTAAACGGAACACGTAGCGATTCTTTCCTTGTTGAAGGCCGACAAGAAGACGGCGAAGAATTCTTGGGCCTTCTGTTGAATGGACTCAATGATGAAATGATGGGAATAATGAAATCTTTTTTAGGCACAAAGAACGACAGGTTAAAGTCATTCGTGAAAACACGATAAAATAAGACATAATTTCCGTAAGGAGCATTTTTCGTTTTGCATTCAGTAACGTAATCTGCGTGGAGCTGTGAAATAGTCTTACTACCATCGATGAATAGTTTGCTCGTGTTGGCCCTTGTGTAGTGACTATCTTGGGGATATTCTGAATGAATTGCTTGATACCATTCCTGACCACTTCACTAACCTTCTTCTGCTTTCCATGTTTTCCACGTAGATCGTCTTCTAGCAATGTATCAGCTACTTTGTTTTGTTTAGTCAATACTGTACGTATAGGGCGATCATTAATGTCCAGTGTATTTTTGAAGAATAACTTGCACACACGTATTCGCTGATTGTTCATATTGAAATAGAAGGAGTTGTTGTTCTGTCTAGGGCTACGTGTACCGCCAATACGAATATACCTGTATTTTGGTTGAACAGCTTGCATGCTATTGGAAATAAACTGCCTTTGTTTTTGGATATCTCCAAGTGCCCAATATTCGGAAAATATTTTTAACCGTTCTTCTTCTGCAAACTTTTCTGAACATTTTAGTTTGCATTTTTCTCCACAAGCTGGCTTCATTTTCCTTTCATTTTTGATTTTTTCACTTGATGTGTGAGTTTCATATGCTTTCCCGGTATTTCGAGCTTTCTTCAAAATATTTCTTTTCCAGCAGTTTTCGTTACTTTTTCGTTTGAGGCTTTTTTTCTCAGGTGTTATCAGAATATTGACTGAATTGCCCGTTGCATTCAAAGGTGGCGTTGCTTCCTCAGCATGGATTGAATTTGACTCCGATGTAACCGTCGCAACTTGATTTGGAGCATCAGTTTCTGGGATAAGATTATTGATGTTATCTTCATCAGACTCCGAGTCATCTTGGGGAGTATAAGTTTTGTCATGAAGTATATCATCGCAATCTTCTGATGAACTTGAATCTCCAGAACTAGATGTTGAAGACGAGCTACTACTAGAGGATGATAGATCAAATTGTTCTACCAAGCCTTCTTGTCTGGGCGAGTCAGAAAGATGATCTGAAACAAAGAGACTTTATAGAAAGCACACTTAAAAAGCAATTTTTCATGCAAACTTACAATTTGATTCATTATTTTCTATGGTAGCTATTGGTTCTGAAGTGATTATGGAGTCTGACGCATTTATCGCAGCGCAATTTTCGGTAGCATTTGTTATGTTGTCTCGAACGATCTCCATAGATTCAGTGGACGTTTCTTTGGACAATTTTTTTTATTTATAAAATCCCAATTCTATTCATGTTTCTTTGGACGAATACCAGTTTCTACTATGAAATGAATAATTACAATTCAATTGTATCTATGAGGGACTGTTCTTTTTCCTTTCTTTTTGTTTAATCAACAATTATCCAAGTAAGCCATTCCACATTGTTGATTTTCTTGGACTCGGATGACACGCAGGTAGCTATAATCTCCCACGTGGTAAGGTCAATTGCTGCTGTAACCACAAATGCACGACTGACTTCTGTTGTTGATTTCATTTGTTTGTTATTTCCTTCTATGTTTCTCATTCTAACACTTTTCATCGTATTGCACAGGGACGAAAGCTTGACACACGTGTCTAAGGAAACCACTTTTTTTTGTTTAATCAACAATTATCCAAGTAGGCCATTCCACATTGTTGATTTTCTTGGACTCGGATGTCACGCAGGTAGCTATAATCTCCCACGTGGTAAGGTCAATTGCTGCTGTAACCACAAATGCAATACTGACTTCTAATGTTGATTTCATTCGTTTGTTATTTTCTTCTATGTTTCTCATTCTAACACTTTTCATCGTATTGCACAGGAACGAAAGCTTGACACGAGTGTCTAAGGAAACCTCTTTGGTATAAGGGACTGTTCTTATTCCCTCCTTTCTGTATAATGATCAATTATCCAAGTAAGCCATTCCACATTGTTGATTTTCTTGGACTCGGATGACACGCAGGTAGCTATAATCTCCCACGTGGTAAGGTCAATTGCTGCTGTAACCACAAATGCACGACTGACTTCTGTTGTGGATTTCATTCGTTTGTTATTTTCTTCAATGTTTCTCATTCTAGCACTTTTCATCGTATTGCACAGGGACGAAAGCTTGACACGCGTGTCTAAGGAAACCACTTTGGTATAAGGGACTGTTCTTATTCCCTTCTTTTTGTTTAATGAACAATTATCCAAGTAAGCCATTCCACATTGTTGATTTTCTTGGACTCGGATGTCACGCAGGTAGCTATAATCTCCCACGTGGTAAGGTCAATTGCTGCTGTAACCACAAATGCACGACTGACTTCTGTTGTTGATTTCATTTGTTTGTTTTTTCCTTCTATGTTTCTCATTCTTACACTTTTCATCGTATTGCACAGGGACCAAAGCTTGACACACGTGTCTATGGAAACCACATTGGTATAAGGGACTGTTCTTACTTCATTCTTTCTGTATAATGATCAATTATCCAAGTAAGTCATTCCACATTGTTGATTTTCTTGGACTCGGATGTCACGCAGGTAGGTATAATCTCCCACGTGGTAAGGTCAATTGCTGCTGTAACCACAAATGCACGACTGACTTCTGTTGTTGATTTCATTTGTTTGTTATTTCCTTCTATGTTTCTCATTCTAACACTTTTCATCGTATTGCACAGGGACGAAAGCTTGACACACGTGTCTAAGGAAACCACTTTGGTATAAGGGACTGTTCTTACTTCATTCTTTCTGTATAATGATCAATTATCCAAGTAAGCCATTCCACATTGTTGATTTTCTTGGACTCGGATGTCACGCAGGTAGCTAGAATCTCCCACGTGGTAAGGTCAATTGCTGCTGTAACCACAAATGCACGACTGACTTCTGTTGTTGATTTCATTTGTTTGTTATTTCCTTCTATCTTTCTCATTCTAACACTTTTCATCGTATTGCACAGGGACGAAAGCTTGACACACGTGTCTAAGGAAACCACTTTGGTATAAGGGACTGTTCTTACTTCATTATTTCTGTATAATGAACAATTATCCAAGTAAGCCATTCCACATTGTTGATTTTCTTGGACTCGGATGTCACGCAGGTAGCTAGAATCTCCCACGTGGTAAGGTCAATTGCTGCTGTAACCACAAATGCACGACTGACTTCTGTTGTTGATTTCATTTGTTTGTTTTTTCCTTCTATGTTTCTCATTCTTACACTTTTCATCGTATTGCACAGGGACCAAAGCTTGACACACGTGTCTATGGAAACCACATTGGTATAAGGGACTGTTCTTACTTCATTCTTTCTGTATAATGATCAATTATCCAAGTAAGTCATTCCACATTGTTGATTTTCTTGGACTCGGATGTCACGCAGGTAGGTATAATCTCCCACGTGGTAAGGTCAATTGCTGCTGTAACCACAAATGCACGACTGACTTCTGTTGTGGATTTCATTCGTTTGTTATTTTCTTCAATGTTTCTCATTCTAGCACTTTTCATCGTATTGCACAGGGACGAAAGCTTGACACGCGTGTCTAAGGAAACCACTTTGGTATAAGGGACTGTTCTTATTCCCTTCTTTTTGTTTAATGAACAATTATCCAAGTAAGCCATTCCACATTGTTGATTTTCTTGGACTCGGATGTCACGCAGGTAGCTATAATCTCCCACGTGGTAAGGTATGTATGCTGCTGTAACCACAAATGCACGACTGACTTCTGTTGTTGATTTCATTTGTTTGTTTCTTCCTTCTATGTTTCTCATTCTTACACTTTTCATCGTATTGCACAGGGACCAAAGCTTGACACACGTGTCTATGGAAACCACATTGGTATAAGGGACTGTTCTTACTTCATTCTTTCTGTATAATGATCAATTATCCAAGTAAGTCATTCCACATTGTTGATTTTCTTGGACTCGGATGTCACGCAGGTAGGTATAATCTCCCACGTGGTAAGGTCAATTGCTGCTGTAACCACAAATGCACGACTGACTTCTGTTGTTGATTTCATTTGTTTGTTATTTCCTTCTATGTTTCTCATTCTAACACTTTTCATCGTATTGCACAGGGACGAAAGCTTGACACACGTGTCTAAGGAAACCACTTTGGTATAAGGGACTGTTCTTACTTCATTCTTTCTGTATAATGATCAATTATCCAAGTAAGCCATTCCACATTGTTGATTTTCTTGGACTCGGATGTCACGCAGGTAGCTAGAATCTCCCACGTGGTAAGGTCAATTGCTGCTGTAACCACAAATGCACGACTGACTTCTGTTGTTGAATTCATTTGTTTGTTATTTCCTTCTATGTTTCTCATTCTAACACTTTTCATCGTATTGCACAGGGACGAAAGCTTGACACACGTGTCTAAGGAAACCACTTTGGTATAAGGGACTGTTCTTACTTCATTCTTTCTGTATAATGAACAATTATCCAAGTAAGCCATTCCACATTGTTGATTTTCTTGGACTCGGATGTCACGCAGGTAGCTAGAATCTCCCACGTGGTAAGGTCAATTGCTGCTGTAACCACAAATGCACGACTGACTTCTGTTGTTGATTTCATTTGTTTGTTTTTTCCTTCTATGTTTCTCATTCTTACACTTTTCATCGTATTGCACAGGGACCAAAGCTTGACACACGTGTCTATGGAAACCACATTGGTATAAGGGACTGTTCTTACTTCATTCTTTCTGTATAATGATCAATTATCCAAGTAAGTCGTTCCACATTGTTGATTTTCTTGGACTCGGATGTCACGCAGGTAGGTATAATCTCCCACGTGGTAAGGTCAATTGCTGCTGTAACCACAAATGCACGACTGACTTCTGTTGTGGATTTCATTCGTTTGTTATTTTCTTCAATGTTTCTCGTTCTAGCACTTTTCATCGTATTGCACAGGGACGAAAGCTTGACACGCGTGTCTAAGGAAACCACTTTGGTATAAGGGACTGTTCTTATTCCCTTCTTTTTGTTTAATGAACAATTATCCAAGTAAGCCATTCCACATTGTTGATTTTCTTGGACTCGGATGTCACGCAGGTAGCTAGAATCTCCCACGTGGTAAGGTCAATTGCTGCTGTAACCACAAATGCACGACTGACTTCTGTTGTGGATTTCATTCGTTCGTTATTTTCTTCAATGTTTCTCATTCTAGCACTTTTCATCGTATTGCACAGGGACGAAAGCTTGACACGCGTGTCTAAGGAAACCACTTTGGTATAAGGGACTGTTCTTATTCCCTTCTTTTTGTTTAATGAACAATTATCCAAGTAAGCCATTCCACATTGTTGATTTTCTTGGACTCGGATGTCACGCAGGTAGCTAGAATCTCCCACGTGGTAAGGTCAATTGCTGCTGTAACCACAAATGCACGACTGACTTCTGTTGTTGATTTCATTTGTTTGTTTTTTCCTTCTATGTTTCTCATTCTTACACTTTTCATCGTATTGCACAGGGACCAAAGCTTGACACACGTGTCTATGGAAACCACATTGGTATAAGGGACTGTTCATACTTCATTCTTTCTGTATAATGAACAATTATCCAAGTAAGCCATTCCACATTGTTGATTTTCTTGGACTCGGATATCACGCAGGTAGCTAGAATCTCCCACGTGGTAAGGTCAATTGCTGCTGTAACCACAAATGCACGACTGACTTCTGTTGTTGATTTCATTTGTTTGTTTTTTCCTTCTATGTTTCTCATTCTTACACTTTTCATCGTATTGCACAGGGACCAAAGCTTGACACACGTGTTTATGGAAACCACATTGGTATAAGGGACTGTTCTTATTCCCTCCTTTCTGTATAATGATCAATTATCCAAGTAAGCCATTCCACATTGTTGATTTTCTTGGACTCGGATGACACGCAGGTAGCTATAATCTCCCACGTGGTAAGGTCAATTGCTGCTGTAACCACAAATGCACGACTGACTTCTGTTGTTGATTTCATTCGTTTGTTATTTTATTCAATGTTTCTCATTCTAACACTTTTCATCGTATTGCACAGGGACGAAAGCTTGACACGCGTGTCTAAGGAAATCACATTGGTATAAGGGACTGTTCTTATTCCCTTCTTTTTGTTTAATGAACAATTATCCAAGTAAGCCATTCCACATTGTTGATTTTCTTGGACTCGGATGACACGCGGGTAGCTATAATCTCCCACGTGGTAAGGTCAATTGCTGCTGTAACCACAAATGCACGACTGACTTCTGTTGTTGATTTCATTTGTTATGATTTTCTTGGACTCGGATGACACGCAGGTAGCTGTAATTTCCCACGTGGTAAAATCAATTGCTGCTGTAACCACAATTGGACGGCTGACTTCTGTTGTTGATTCCATTTGTATGTTATTTTCTTCAATGTTTCTCATTCTAACACTTTTCATCGTATTGCTGAGAGACGAAAGCTTACCACACGTGTCTAAGGAAACCACTTTGGTATAAGGGACTGTTCTTATTCCCTTCTTTTTGTTTAATGAACAATTATCCAAGTAAGCCATTCCACATTGTTGATTTTCTTGGACTCGGATGTCACGCAGGTAGCTATAATCTACCACTTGGTAAGGTCAATTGCTGCTGTAACCACAAATGCACGACTGACTTCTGTTGTTGATTTCATTCGTTTGTTATTTTCTTCAATGTTTCTCATTCTAACACTTTTCATCGTATTGAACAGGGACGAAAGCATGACACGCGTGTCTAAGGAAATCACATTGGTATAAGGGACTGTTCTTATTCCCTTCTTTTTGTTTAATGAACAATTATCCAAGTAAGCCATTCCACATTGTTGATTTTCTTGGACTCGGATGACACGCGGGTAGCTATAATCTCCCACTTGGTAAGGTCAATTGCTGCTGTAACCACAATTGGACGGCTGACTTCTGTTGTTGATTTCATTTGTTTGTTATTTCCTTCAATGTTTCCCATTCTAACACGTTTCATCGTAATGCTGAGGGACGAAAGCTTGACACACGTGTCTATGGAAACCACATTGGTATAAGGGACTGTTCTTATTCCCTTCTTTCTGTATAACGAACAATTATCCAAGTAAGCCATTCCACATTGTTGATTTTCTTGGACTCGGATGACACGCAGGTAGCTGTAATTTCCCACGTGGTAAAATCAATTGCTGCTGTAACCACAATTGGACGGCTGACTTCTGTTGTTGATTCCATTTGTATGTTATTTTCTTCAATGTTTCTCATTCTAACACTTTTCATCGTATTGCTGAGAGACGAAAGCTTACCACACGTGTCTAAGGAAACCACTTTGGTATAAGGGACTCTTCTTATTCCCTTCTTTCTGTATAATGAACAATTATCCAAGTAAGCCATTCCACATTGTTGATTTTCTTGGACTCGGATGACACGCGGGTAGCTATAATCTCCCACTTGGTAAGGTCAATTGCTGCTGTAACCACAATTGGACGGCTGACTTCTGTTGTTGATTTCATTTGTTTGTTATTTCCTTCAATGTTTCCCATTCTAACACGTTTCATCGTAATGCTGAGGGACGAAAGCTTGACACACGTGTCTATGGAAACCACATTGGTATAAGGGACTGTTCTTATTCCCTTGTTTCTGTATAATGAACAATTATCCAAGTAAGCCATTCCACATTCTTGATTTTCTTGGACTCGGATGACACGCGGGTAGCTATAATCTCCCACGTGGTGAGGTCAATTGCTGCTGTAACCTCAATTGGACGGATGACTTCTGTTGTTGTTTTCATTTGTTTGTTATTTCCTTCAATGTTTCCCATTCTAACACGTTTCATCGTAATGCTGAGGGACGAAAGCTTGACAAACGTGTCTATGGAAACCACATTGGTATAAGGGACTGTTCTTATTCCCTTCTTTCTGTATAATGAACAATTATCCAAGTAAGCCATTCCACATTGTTGATTTTCTTGGACTCGGATGTCACGCAGGTAGCTATAATCTCCCACGTGGTAGAATCAATTGCTGCTCTAACAACAATTGAACGTCTGACTTCTGTTGTTGATTTCATTTGTTTGTTATTTCCTTCGATGTTTCTCATTCTAACACTTTTCATCGTATTGCACAGGGGCGAAAGCTTGACACACGTGTCTAAGGAAACCACTTTGGAATGAGGGACTGTTCTCATTCCCTTCTTTATGTTTAATGAACAATTATCCAAGTAAGCCATTCCACATTGTCGATTTTCTTGGACTCGGATGTCACGCAGGTAGCTATAATCTCCCACGTGGTAAGATCAATTGCTGCTGTAACCACAAATGCACGACTGACTTCTGTTGTTGATTTCATTTATTTGTTATTTCCTTCGATGTTTCTCATTCTAACACTTTTCATCGTATTGCACAGGGACGAAAACTTGACACACGTGTCTAAGGAAACCACTTTGGTATGAGGGACTGTTCTTATTCCCTTCCACATTGTCGATTTTCTTGGACTCGGATGTCACGCAGGTAGCTATAATCTCCCACGTGGTAAGATCAATTGCTGCTGTAACCACAAATGCACGACTGACTTCTGTTGTGGATTTCATTTGTTTGTTATTTCCTTCTATGTTTCTCATTCTAACACTTTTCATCGTATTGAACAGGGACGAAAGCTTGACACACGTGTCTAAGGAAACCACTTTGGTATAAGGGACTGTTCTTATTCCCTTCTTTTTGTTTAATGAACAATTATCCAAGTGAGCCATTCCACATTGTTGATTTTCTTGGACCCGGATGTCACGCAGGTAGCTATAATCTCCCACTTGGTAAGGTCAATTGCTGCTGTAACCACAAATGCACGACTGACTTCTGTTGTTGATTTCATTCGTTTGTTATTTTCTTCAATGTTTCTCATTCTAACACTTTTCATCGTATTGCACAGGGACGAAAGCATGACACGAGTGTCTAAGGAAATCACATTGGTATAAGTGACTGTTCTTATTCCCTTCTTTTTGTTTAATGAACAATTATCCAAGTAAGCCATTCCACATTGTTGATTTTCTTGGACTCGGATGACACGCAGGTAGCTGTAATTTCCCACGTGGTAAAATCAATTGCTGCTGTAACCACAATTGGACGGCTGACTTCTGTTGTTGATTCCATTTGTATGTTATTTTCTTCAATGTTTCTCATTCTAACACTTTTCATCGTATTGCTGAGAGACGAAAGCTTACCACACGTGTCTAAGGAAACCACTTTGGTATAAGGGACTGTTCTTATTCCCTTCTTTTTGTTTAATGAACAATTATCCAAGTAAGCCATTCCACATTGTTGATTTTCTTGGACTCGGATGTCACGCAGGTAGCTATAATCTACCACTTGGTAAGGTCAATTGCTGCTGTAACCACAAATGCACGACTGACTTCTGTTGTTGATTTCATTCGTTTGTTATTTTCTTCAATGTTTCTCATTCTAACACTTTTCATCGTATTGAACAGGGACGAAAGCATGACACGCGTGTCTAAGGAAATCACATTGGTATAAGGGACTGTTCTTTTTCCCTTCTTTTTGTTTAATGAACAATTATCCAAGTAAGCCATTCCACATTGTTGATTTTCTTGGACTCGGATGACACGCGGGTAGCTATAATCTCCCACTTGGTAAGGTCAATTGCTGCTGTAACCACAATTGGACGGCTGACTTCTGTTGTTGATTTCATTTGTTTGTTATTTCCTTCAATGTTTCCCATTCTAACACGTTTCATCGTAATGCTGAGGGACGAAAGCTTGACACACGTGTCTATGGAAACCACATTGGTATAAGGGACTGTTCTTATTCCCTTCTTTCTGTATAACGAACAATTATCCTAGTTAGCCATTCCACATTCTTGATTTTCTTGGACTCGGAGGTCACGCAGGTAGCTATAATCTCCCACGTGGTAAGTTCAATTGCTGCTGTTACCACAAATGCACGACTGACTTCTGTTGTTGATTTCATTCGTTTGTAATTTCCTTCAATGTTTCTCATTCTAACACTTTTCATCGTATTGCACAGGGACGAAAACTTGACACACGTGTCTAAGGAAACCACTTTGGTATGAGGGACTGTTCTCATTCCCTTCTTTTTGTTTAATGAACAATTATCCAAGTAAGCCATTCCACATTGTTGATTTTCTTGGACTCGGATGACACGCAGGTAGCTGTAATTTCCCACGTGGTAAAATCAATTGCTGCTGTAACCACAATTGGACGGCTGACTTCTGTTGTTGATTCCATTTGTATGTTATTTTCTTCAATGTTTCTCATTCTAACACTTTTCATCGTATTGCTGAGAGACGAAAGCTTACCACACGTGTCTAAGGAAACCACTTTGGTATAAGGGACTCTTCTTATTCCCTTCTTTCTGTATAATGAACAATTATCCAAGTAAGCCATTCCACATTGTTGATTTTCTTGGACTCGGATGACACGCGGGTAGCTATAATCTCCCACTTGGTAAGGTCAATTGCTGCTGTAACCACAATTGGACGGCTGACTTCTGTTGTTGATTTCATTTGTTTGTTATTTCCTTCAATGTTTCCCATTCTAACACGTTTCATCGTAATGCTGAGGAACGAAAGCTTGACACACGTGTCTATGGAAACCACATTGGTATAAGGGACTGTTCTTATTCCCTTCTTTCTGTATAATGAACAATTATCCAAGTAAGCCATTCCACATTCTTGATTTTCTTGGACTCGGATGACACGCGGGTAGCTATAATCTCCCACGTGGTGAGGTCAATTGCTGCTGTAACCTCAATTGGACGGATGACTTCTGTTGTTGTTTTCATTTGTTTGTTATTTCCTTCAATGTTTCCCATTCTAACACGTTTCATCGTAATGCTGAGGGACGAAAGCTTGACAAACGTGTCTATGGAAACCACATTGGTATAAGGGACTGTTCTTATTCCCTTCTTTCTGTATAATGAACAATTATCCAAGTAAGCCATTCCACATTGTTGATTTTCTTGGACTCGGATGTCACGCAGGTAGCTATAATCTCCCACGTGGTAGAATCAATTGCTGCTCTAACAACAATTGAACGTCTGACTTCTGTTGTTGATTTCATTTGTTTGTTATTTCCTTCGATGTTTCTCATTCTAACACTTTTCATCGTATTGCACAGGGGCGAGAGCTTGACACACGTGTCTAAGGAAACCACTTTGGAATGAGGGACTGTTCTCATTCCCTTCTTTATGTTTAATGAACAATTATCCAAGTAAGCCATTCCACATTGTCGATTTTCTTGGACTCGGATGTCACGCAGGTAGCTATAATCTCCCACGTGGTAAGATCAATTGCTGCTGTAACCACAAATGCACGACTGACTTCTGTTGTTGATTTCATTTATTTGTTATTTCCTTCGATGTTTCTCATTCTAACACTTTTCATCGTATTGCACAGGGACGAAAACTTGACACACGTGTCTAAGGAAACCACTTTGGTATGAGGGACTGTTCTTATTCCCTTCCACATTGTCGATTTTCTTGGACTCGGATGTCACGCAGGTAGCTATAATCTCCCACGTGGTAAGATCAATTGCTGCTGTAACCACAAATGCACGACTGACTTCTGTTGTTGATTTCATTTGTTTGTTATTTCCTTCTATGTTTCTCATTCTAACACTTTTCATCGTATTGAACAGGGACGAAAGCTTGACACACGTGTCTAAGGAAACCACTTTGGTATAAGGGACTGTTCTTATTCCCTTCTTTTTGTTTAATGAACAATTATCCAAGTGAGCCATTCCACATTGTTGATTTTCTTGGACCCGGATGTCACGCAGGTAGCTATAATCTCCCACTTGGTAAGGTCAATTGCTGCTGTAACCACAAATGCACGACTGACTTCTGTTGTTGATTTCATTCGTTTGTTATTTTCTTCAATGTTTCTCATTCTAACACTTTTCATCGTATTGCACAGGGACGAAAGCATGACACGAGTGTCTAAGGAAATCACATTGGTATAAGGGACTGTTCTTATTCCCTTCTTTTTGTTTAATGAACAATTATCCAAGTAAGCCATTCCACATTGTTGATTTTCTTGGACTCGGATGACACGCAGGTAGCTGTAATTTCCCACGTGGTAAAATCAATTGCTGCTGTAACCACAATTGGACGGCTGACTTCTGTTGTTGATTCCATTTGTATGTTATTTTCTTCAATGTTTCTCATTCTAACACTTTTCATCGTATTGCTGAGAGACGAAAGCTTACCACACGTGTCTAAGGAAACCACTTTGGTATAAGGGACTCTTCTTATTCCCTTCTTTCTGTATAATGAACAATTATCCAAGTAAGCCATTCCACATTGTTGATTTTCTTTGACTCGGACGTCACGCAGGTAGCTATAATCTCCCACGTGGTAAAATCAATTGCTGCTGTAACCACAATTGGACGGCTGACTTCTGTTGTTGATTTCATTCGTTTGTTATTTCCTTCAATGTTTCCCATTCTAACAATTTTCATCGTATTGCTGAGGGACGAAAGCTTGACACACGTGTCTAAGGAAACCACTTTGGTATAAGGGACTGTTCTTATTCCCTTTTTTTTGTTTAATCAACAATTATCCAAGTAGGCCATTCCACATTGTTGATTTTCTTGGACTCGGATGTCACGCAGGTAGCTATAATCTCCCACGTGGTGAGGTCAATTGCTGCTGTAACCACAAATGCACGACTGACTTCTGTTGTTGATTTCATTCGTTTGTAATTTCCTTCAATGTTTCTCATTCTAACACTTTTCATCGTATTGCACAGGGACGAAAGCTTGACACACGTGTCTAAGGAAACCACTTTGGTATAAGGGACTGTTCTTATTCCCTCTTTTTTGTTTAATCAACAATTATCCAAGTAGGCCATTCCACATTGTTGATTTTCTTGGACTCGGATGTCACGCAGATAGCTATAATCTCCCACGTGGTAAGGTCAATTGCTGCTGTAACCACAAATGCACGACTGACTTCTGTTGTTGATTTCAATGGTTTGTTATTTCCTTCAATGTTTCTCTATCTAACACTTTTCATCGTATTGCACAGGGACGAAAGCTTGACACACGTGTCTAAGGAAACCACTTTGGTATAAGGGACTGTTCTTATTCCCTTTTTTTTGTTTAATCAACAATTATCCAAGTAGGCCATTCCACATTGTTGATTTTCTTGGACTCGGATGTCAGGCAGGTAGCTATAATCTCCCACGTGGTAAGGTCAATTGCTGCTGTAACCACAAATGCACGACTGACTTCTGTTGTTGATTTCATTTGTTTGTTTTTTCTTTCTATGTTTCTCATTCTAACACTTTTCATCGTATTGCACAGGGACGAAAGCTTGACACACGTGTCTATGGAAACCACATCGGTATAAGGGACTGTTCTTATTCCATTCTTTCTGTAAAATGATCAATTATCCAAGTAAGCCATTCCACATTGTTGATTTTCTTGGACTCGGATGACACGCAGGTAGCTATAATCTCCCACGTGGTAAGGTCAATTGCAGCTGTAACCACAAATGCACGACTGACTTCTGTTGTTGATTTCATTTGTTTGTTATTTCCTTCAATGTTTCTCATTCTTACACTTTTCATCGTATTGCACAGGGACGAAAGCTTGACACACGTGTCTAAGGAAACCACTTCGGTATAAGGGACTGTTCTTATTCCCTTTTTTTTGTTTAATCAACAATTATCCAAGTAGGCCATTCCACATTGTTGATTTTCTTGGACTCGGATGTCACGCAGGTAGCTATAATCTCCCACGTGGTAAGGTCAATTGCTGCTGTAACCACAAATGCACGACTGACTTCTGTTGTTGATTTCAATGGTTTGTTATTTCCTTCAATGTTTCTCAATCTAACACTTTTCATCGTATTGCACAGGGACGAAAGCTTGACACACGTGTCTAAGGAAACCACTTTGGTATAAGGGACTGTTCTTATTCCCTTTTTTTTGTTTAATCAACAATTATCCAAGTAGGCCATTCCACATTTTTGATTTTCTTGGACTCGGATGTCAGGCAGGTAGCTATAATCTCCCACGTGGTAAGGTCAATTGCTGCTGTAACCACAAATGCACGACTGACTTCTGTTGTTGATTTCATTTGTTTGTTTTTTCTTTCTATGTTTCTCATTCTAACACTTTTCATCGTATTGCACAGGGACGAAAGCTTGACACACGTGTCTATGGAAACCACATCGGTATAAGGGACTGTTCTTATTCCATTCTTTCTGTAAAATGATCAATTATCCAAGTAAGCCATTCCACATTGTTGATTTTCTTGGACTCGGATGACACGCAGGTAGCTATAATCTCCCACGTGGTAAGGTCAATTGCAGCTGTAACCACAAATGCACGACTGACTTCTGTTGTTGATTTCATTTGTTTGTTATTTCCTTCAATGTTTCTCATTCTAACACTTTTCATCGTATTGCACAGGGACGAAAGCTTGACACACGTGTCTAAGGAAACCACTTCGGTATAAGGGACTGTTCTTATTCCCTTTTTTTTGTTTAATCAACAATTATCCAAGTAGGCCATTCCACATTGTTGATTTTCTTGGACTCGGATGTCACGCAGGTAGCTATAATCTCCCACGTGGTAAGGTCAATTGCTGCTGTAACCACAAATGCACGACTGACTTCTGTTGTTGATTTCATTCGTTTGTAATTTCCTTCAATGTTTCTCATTCTAACACTTTCCATCGTATTGCACAGGGACGAAAGCTTGACACACGTGTCTATCGAAACCACATCGGTATAAGGGACTGTTCTTATTCCATTCTTTCTGTAAAATGATCAATTATCCAAGTAAGCCATTCCACATTGTTGATTTTCTTGGACTCGGATGTCACGCAGGTAGCTATAATCTCCCACGTGGTGAGGTCAATTTCTGCTGTAACCACAAATGCACGACTGACTTCTGTTGTTGATTTCATTCGTTTGTAATTTCCTTCAATGTTTCTCATTCTAACACTTTTCATCGTATTGCACAGGGACGAAAGCTTGACACACGTGTCTAAGGAAACCACTTTGGTATAAGGGACTGTTCTTATTCCCTTTTTTTTGTTTAATCAACAATTATCCAAGTAGGCCATTCCACATTGTTGATTTTCTTGGACTCGGATGTCACGCAGGTAGCTATAATCTCCCACGTGGTAAGGTCAATTGCTGCTGTAACCACAAATGCACGACTGACTTCTGTTGTTGATTTCAATGGTTTGTTATTTCCTTCAATGTTTCTCAATCTAACACTTTTCATCGTATTGCACAGGGACGAAAGCTTGACACACGTGTCTAAGGAAACCACTTTGGTATAAGGGACTGTTCTTATTCCCTTTTTTTTGTTTAATCAACAATTATCCAAGTAGGCCATTCCACATTGTTGATTTTCTTGGACTCGGATGTCAGGCAGGTAGCTATAATCTCCCACGTGGTAAGGTCAATTGCTGCTGTAACCACAAATGCACGACTGACTTCTGTTGTTGATTTCATTTGTTTGTTTTTTCTTTCTATGTTTCTCATTCTAACACTTTTCATCGTATTGCACAGGGACGAAAGCTTGACACACGTGTCTATGGAAACCACATCGGTATAAGGGACTGTTCTTATTCCATTCTTTCTGTAAAATGATCAATTATCCAAGTAAGCCATTCCACATTGTTGATTTTCTTGGACTCGGATGACACGCAGGTAGCTATAATCTCCCACGTGGTAAGGTCAATTGCAGCTGTAACCACAAATGCACGACTGACTTCTGTTGTTGATTTCATTTGTTTGTTATTTCCTTCAATGTTTGTCATTCTAACACTTTTCATCGTATTGCACAGGGACGAAAGCTTGACACACGTGTCTAAGGAAACCACTTTGGTATAAGGGACTGTTCTTATTCCCTTTTTTTTGTTTAATCAACAATTATCCAAGTAGGCCATTCCAAATTGTTGATTTTCTTGGACTCGGATGTCAGGCAGGTAGCTATAATCTCCCACGTGGTAAGGTCAATTGCTGCTGTAACCACAAATGCACGACTGACTTCTGTTGTTGATTTCATTTGTTTGTTTTTTCTTTCTATGTTTCTCATTCTAACACTTTTCATCGTATTGCACAGGGACGAAAGCTTGACACACGTGTCTATGGAAACCACATCGGTATAAGGGACTGTTCTTATTCCATTCTTTCTGTAAAATGATCAATTATCCAAGTAAGCCATTCCACATTGTTGATTTTCTTGGACTCGGATGACACGCAGGTAGCTATAATCTCCCACGTGGTAAGGTCAATTGCAGCTGTAACCACAAATGCACGACTGACTTGTGTTGTTGATTTCATTTGTTTGTTATTTCCTTCAATGTTTCTCATTCTAACACTTTTCATCGTATTGCACAGGGACGAAAGCTTGACACACGTGTCTAAGGAAACCACTTCGGTATAAGGGACTGTTCTTATTCCCTTTTTTTTGTTTAATCAACATTTATCCAAGTAGGCCATTCCACATTGTTGATTTTCTTGGACTCGGATGTCACGCAGGTAGCTATAATCTCCCACGTGGTAAGGTCAATTGCTGCTGTAACCACAAATGCACGACTGACTTCTGTTGTTGATTTCATTTGTTTGTTATTTCCTTCGATGTTTCTCATTCTAACACTTTTCATCGTATTGCACAGGTGCGAAAGCTTGACACACGTGTCTAAGGAATCCACTTTGGTATAAGGGACTGTTCTTATTCCCTTTTTTTTGTTTAATCAACAATTATCCAAGTAGGCCATTCCACATTGTTGATTTTCTTGGACTCGGATGTCACGCAGGTAGCTATAATCTCCCACGTGGTAAGGTCAATTGCTGCTGTAACCACAAATGCACGACTGACTTCTGTTGTTGATTTCATTTGTTTGTTATTTCCTTCAATGTTTCTCATTCTAACACTTTTCATCGTATTGCACAGGGACGAAAGCTTGACACACGTGTCTAAGGAAACCACTTCGGTATAAGGGACTGTTCTTATTCCCTATTTTTTGTTTAATCAACAATTATTCAAGTAGGCCATTCCAAATTGTTGATTTTCTTGGACTCGGATGTCACGCAGGTAGCTATAATCTCCCACGTGGTAAGGTCAATTGCTGCTGTAACCACAAATGCACGACTGACTTCTGTTGTTGATTTCATTCGTTTGTAATTTCCTTCAATGTTTCTCATTCTAACACTTTTCATCGTATTGCACAGGGACGAAAGCTTGACACACGTGTCTAAGGAAATCACTTTGGTATGAGGGACTGTTCTTATAACCTTTTTTTTTGTTTGATGACAATTATCCAAGTAAGCCATTCCACATGGTTTTTTTTCTTGGAATCGGATGTCACGCAGGTAGCTATAATCTCCCACGTGGTGAGGTCAATTGCTGCTGTAACCACAAATGCACGACTGACTTCTGTTGTTGATTTCATTTGTTTGTTATTTCCTTCGATGTTTCTCATTCTAACACTTTTCATCGTATTGCACAGGTGCGAAAGCTTGACACACGTGTCTAAGGAATCCACTTTGGTATGAGGGACTGTTCTTATTCCCTTCTTTTTGTTTAATGAACAATTATCCAAGTAAGCCATTCCACATTGTCGATTTTCTTGCACTCGGATGTCACGCAGGTAGCTATAATCTCCCACGTGGTAAGGTCAATTGCTGCTGTAACCACAATTGGACGGCTGACTTCTGTTGTTGATTTCATTTGTTTGTTATTTCCTTCAATGTTTCCCATTCTAACACGTTTCATCGTAATGCTGAGGGACGAAAGCTTGACACACGTCTCTATGGAAACCACATTGGTATAAGGGACTGTTCTTATTCCCTTCTTTCTGTATAATGAACAATTATCCAAGTAAGCCATTCCACATTCTTGATTTTCTTGGACTCGGATGACACGCGGGTAGCTATAATCTCCCACGTGGTGAGGTCAATTGCTGCTGTAACCACAATTGGACGGATGACTTCTGTTGTTGTTTTCATTTGTTTGTTATTTCCTTCAATGTTTCCCATTCTAACACGTTTCATCGTAATGCTGAGGGACGAAAGCTTGACAAACGTGTCTATGGAAACCACATTGGTATAAGGGACTGTTCTTATTCCCTTCTTTCTGTATAATGAACAATTATCCAAGTAAGCCATTCCACATTGTTGATTTTCTTGGACTCGGATGTCACGCAGGTAGCTATAATCTCCCACGTGGTAGAATCAATTGCTGCTCTAACAACAATTGAACGTCTGACTTCTGTTGTTGATTTCATTTGTTTGTTATTTCCTTCGATGTTTCTCATTCTAACACTTTTCATCGTATTGCACAGGGGCGAAAGCTTGACACACGTGTCTAAGGAAACCACTTTGGTATAAGGGACTGTTCTTATTCCTTTTTTTTTGTTTAATCAACAATTATCCAAGTAGGCCATTCCACATTGTTGATTTTCTTGGACTCGGATGTCACGCAGGTAGCTATAATCTCCCACGTGGTAAGGTCAATTGCTGCTGTAACCACAAATGCACGACTGACTTCTGTTGTTGATTTCAATGGTTTGTTATTTCCTTCAATGTTTCTCAATCTAACACTTTTCATCGTATTGCACAGGGACGAAAGCTTGACACACGTGTCTAAGGAAACCACTTTGGTATAAGGGACTGTTCTTATTCCCTTTTTTTTGTTTAATCAACAATTATCCAAGTAGGCCATTCCACATTGTTGATTTTCTTGGACTCGGATGTCAGGCAGGTAGCTATAATCTCCCACGTGGTAAGGTCAATTGCTGCTGTAACCACAAATGCACGACTGACTTCTGTTGTTGATTTCATTTGTTTGTTTTTTCTTTCTATGTTTCTCATTCTAACACTTTTCATCGTATTGCACAGGGACGAAAGCTTGACACACGTGTCTATGGAAACCACATCGGTATAAGGGACTGTTCTTATTCCATTCTTTCTGTAAAATGATCAATTATCCAAGTAAGCCATTCCACATTGTTGATTTTCTTGGACTCGGATGACACGCAGGTAGCTATAATCTCCCACGTGGTAAGGTCAATTGCAGCTGTAACCACAAATGCACGACTGACTTCTGTTGTTGATTTCATTTGTTTGTTATTTCCTTCAATGTTTCTCATTCTAACACTTTTCATCGTATTGCACAGGGACGAAAGCTTGACACACGTGTCTAAGGAAACCACTTCGGTATAAGGGACTGTTCTTATTCCCTTTTTTTTGTTTAATCAACAATTATCCAAGTAGGCCATTCCACATTGTTGATTTTCTTGGACTCGGATGTCACGCAGGTAGCTATAATCTCCCACGTGGTAAGGTCAATTGCTGCTGTAACCACAAATGCACGACTGACTTCTGTTGTTGATTTCAATGGTTTGTTATTTCCTTCAATGTTTCTCAATCTAACACTTTTCATCGTATTGCACAGGGACGAAAGCTTGACACACGTGTCTAAGGAAACCACTTCGGTATAAGGGACTGTTCTTATTCCCTTTTTTTTGTTTAATCAACAATTATCCAAGTAGGCCATTCCACATTGTTGATTTTCTTGGACTCGGATGTCACGCAGGTAGCTATAATCTCCCACGTGGTAAGGTCAATTGCTGCTGTAACCACAAATGCACGACTGACTTCTGTTGTTGATTTCATTTGTTTGTTATTTCCTTCGATGTTTCTCATTCTAACACTTTTCATCGTATTGCACAGGTGCGAAAGCTTGACACACGTGTCTAAGGAATCCACTTTGGTATAAGGGACTGTTCTTATTCCCTTTTTTTTGTTTAATCAACAATTATCCAAGTAGGCCATTCCACATTGTTGATTTTCTTGGACTCGGATGTCACGCAGGTAGCTATAATCTCCCACGTGGTAAGGTCAATTGCTGCTGTAACCACAAATGCACGACTGACTTCTGTTGTTGATTTCATTTGTTTGTTATTTCCTTCAATGTTTCTCATTCTAACACTTTTCATCGTATTGCACAGGGACGAAAGCTTGACACACGTGTCTAAGGAAACCACTTCGGTATAAGGGACTGTTCTTATTCCCTATTTTTTGTTTAATCAACAATTATTCAAGTAGGCCATTCCAAATTGTTGATTTTCTTGGACTCGGATGTCACGCAGGTAGCTATAATCTCCCACGTGGTAAGGTCAATTGCTGCTGTAACCACAAATGCACGACTGACTTCTGTTGTTGATTTCATTCGTTTGTAATTTCCTTCAATGTTTCTCATTCTAACACTTTTCATCGTATTGCACAGGGACGAAAGCTTGACACACGTGTCTAAGGAAATCACTTTGGTATGAGGGACTGTTCTTATAACCTTTTTTTTTGTTTGATGACAATTATCCAAGTAAGCCATTCCACATTGTTTTTTTTCTTGGACTCGGATGTCACGCAGGTAGCTATAATCTCCCACGTGGTGAGGTCAATTGCTGCTGTAACCACAAATGCACGACTGACTTCTGTTGTTGATTTCATTTGTTTGTTATTTCCTTCGATGTTTCTCATTCTAACACTTTTCATCGTATTGCACAGGTGCGAAAGCTTGACGCACGTGTCTAAGGAATCCACTTTGGTATGAGGGACTGTTCTTATTCCCTTCTTTTTGTTTAATGAACAATTATCCAAGTAAGCCATTCCACATTGTCGATTTTCTTGCACTCGGATGTCACGCAGGTAGCTATAATCTCCCACGTGGTGAGGTCAATTGCTGCTGTAACCACAATTGGACGGATGACTTCTGTTGTTGTTTTCATTTGTTTGTTATTTCCTTCAATGTTTCCCATTCTAACACGTTTCATCGTAATGCTGAGGGACGAAAGCTTGACACACGTGTCTATGGAAACCACATTGGTATAAGGGACTGTTCTTATTCCCTTCTTTCTGTATAATGAACAATTATCCAAGTAAGCCATTCCACATTGTTGATTTTCTTGGACTCGGATGACACGCGGGTAGCTATAATCTCCCACGTGGTAGAATCAATTGCTGCTCTAACAACAATTGAACGTCTGACTTCTGTTGTTGATTTCATTTGTTTGTTATTTCCTTCGATGTTTCTCATTCTAACACTTTTCATCGTATTGCACATTGGCGAAAGCTTGACACACGTGTCTAAGGAAACCACTTTGGTATAAGGGACTGTTCTTATTCCCTTTTTTTTGTTTAATCAACAATTATCCAAGTAGGCCATTCCACATTGTTGATTTTCTTGGACTCGGATGTCAGGCAGGTAGCTATAATCTCCCACGTGGTAAGGTCAATTGCTGCTATAACCACAAATGCACGACTGACTTCTGTTGTTGATTTCATTCGTTTGTAATTTCCTTCAATGTTTCTCATTCTAACACTTTTCATCGTATTGCTGAGAGACGAAAGCTTACCACACGTGTCTAAGGAAACCACTTTGGTATAAGGGACTGTTCTTATTCCCTTTTTTTTGTATAATCAACAATTATCCAAGTAGGCCATTCCACATTGTTGATTTTCTTGGACTCGGATGTCACGCAGGTAGCTATAATCTCCCACGTGGTAAGTTCAATTGCTGCTGTTACCACAAATGCACGACTGACTTCTGTTGTTGATTTCATTCGTTTGTAATTTCCTTCAATGTTTCTCATTCTAACACTTTTCATCGTATTGCACAGGGACGAAAACTTGACACACGTGTCTAAGGAAACCACTTCGGTATAAGGGACTGTTCTTATTCCCTTTTTTTTGTTTAATCAACAATTATCCAAGTAGGCCATTCCACATTGTTGATTTTCTTGGACTCGGATGTCACGCAGGTAGCTATAATCTCCCACGTGGTAAGGTCAATTGCTGCTGTAACCACAAATGCACGACTGACTTCTGTTGTTGATTTCATTTGTTTGTTATTTCCTTCAATGTTTCTCATTCTAACACTTTTCATCGTATTGCACAGGGACGAAAGCTTGACACACGTGTCTAAGGAAACCACTTCGGTATAAGGGACTGTTCTTATTCCCTTTTTTTTGTTTAATCAACAATTATCCAAGTAGGCCATTCCACATTGTTGATTTTCTTGGACTCGGATGTCACGCAGGTAGCTATAATCTCCCACGTGGTGAGGTCAATTGCTGCTGTAACCACAAATGCACGACTGACTTCTGTTGTTGATTTCATTTGTTTGTTATTTCCTTCGATGTTTCTCATTCTAACACTTTTCATCGTATTGCACAGGGGCGAAAGCTTGACACACGTGTCTAAGGAAACCACTTTGGTATGAGGGACTGTTCTTATTCCCTTCTTTTTGTTTAATGAACAATTATCCAAGTAAGCCATTCCACATTGTCGATTTTTTTGCACTCGGATGTCACGCAGGTAGCTATAATCTCCCACGTGGTAAGGTCAATTGCTGCTGTAACCACAATTGGACGGCTGACTTCTGTTGTTGATTTCATTTGTTTGTTATTTCCTTCAATGTTTCCCATTCTAACACGTTTCATCGTAATGCTGAGGGACGAAAGCTTGACACACGTGTCTAAGGAAACCACTTTGGTATGAGGGACTGTTCTTATTCCCTTCCACATTGTCGATTTTCTTGGACTCGGATGTCACGCAGGTAGCTATAATCTCCCACGTGGTAAGATCAATTGCTGCTGTAACCACAAATGCACGACTGACTTCTATTGTTGATTTCATTTGTTTGTTATTTCCTTCGATGTTTTTCATTCTAATACTTTTCATCGTATTGCACAGGGACGAAAACTTGACACACGTGTCTAAGGAAACCACTTTGGTATGAGGGACTGTTCTTATTCCCTTCCACATTGTCGATTTTCTTGGACTCGGATGTCACGCAGGTAGCTATAATCTCCCACGTGGTAAGATCAATTGCTGCTGTAACCACAAATGCACGACTGACTTCTGTTGTTGATTTCATTTGTTTGTTATTTCCTTCTATGTTTCTCATTCTAACACTTTTCATCATATTGCACAGGGGCGAAAGCTTGACACACGTGTCTAAGGAAACCACTTTGGTATGAGGGACTGTTCTTATTTCCTTCTTTTTGTTTAATGAACAATTATCCAAGTAAGCCATTACACATTGTCGATTTTCTTGGACTCGGATGTCACGCAGGTAGCTATAATCTCCCACGTGGTAAGGTCAATTGCTGCTGTAACCACAATTGGACGGCTGACTTCTGTTGTTGATTTCATTTGTTTGTTATTTCCTTCAATGTTTCCCATTCTAACACGTTTCATCGTAATGCTGAGGGACGAAAGCTTGACACACGTGTCTATGGAAACCACATTGTTATAAGGGACTGTTCTTATTCCCTTCTTTCTGTATAATGAACAATTATCCAAGTAAGCCATTCCACATTCTTGATTTTCTTGGACTCGGATGACACGCGGGTAGCTATAATCTCCCACATGGTGAGGTCAATTGCTGCTGTAACCACAATTGGACGGATGACTTCTGTTGTTGTTTTCATTTGTTTGTTATTTCCTTCAATGTTTCCCATTCTAACACGTTTCATCGTAATGCTGAGGGACGAAAGCTTGACAAACGTGTCTATGGAAACCACATTGGTATAAGGGACTGTTCTTATTCCCTTCTTTCTGTATAATGAACAATTATCCAAGTAAGCCATTCCACATTGTTGATTTTCTTGGACTCGGATGTCACGCAGGTAGCTATAATCTCCCACGTGGTAGAATCAATTGCTGCTCTAACAAGAATTGAACGTCTGACTTCTGTTGTTGATTTCATTTGTTTGTTATTTCCTTCGATGTTTCTCATTCTAACACTTTTCATCGTATTGCACAGGGGCGAAAGCTTGACACACGTGTCTAAGGAAACCACTTTGGTATGAGGGACTGTTCTTATTCCCTTCTTTTTGTTTAATGAACAATTATCCAAGTAAGCCATTCCATATTGTCGATTTTCTTGGACTCGGATGTCACGCAGGTAGCTATAATCTCCCACGTGGTAAGATCAATTGCTGCTGTAACCACAAATGCACGACTGACTTCTGTTGTTGATTTCATTTGTTTGTTATTTCCTTCTATGTTTCTCATTCTAACACTTTTCATCGTATTGCACAGGGGCGAAAGCTTGACACACGTGTCTAAGGAAACCACTTTGGTATAAGGGACTGTTCTTATTCCCTTCTTTTTGTTTAATGAACAATTATCCAAGTAAGCCATTCCACATTGTTGATTTTCTTGGACTCGGATGTCACGCAGGTAGCTATAATCTCCCACTTGGTAAGGTCAATTGCTGCTGTAACTACAAATGCACGACTGACTTCTGTTGTTGATTTCATTCGTTTGTTATTTTCTTCAATGTTTCTCATTCTAACACTTTTCATCGTATTGCACAGGGACGAAAGTTTGACACGCGTGTCTAAGGAAATCACATTGGTATAAGGGACTGTTCTTATTCCCTTCTTTTTGTTTAATGAACAATTATCCAAGTAAGCCATTCCACATTGTTGATTTTCTTGGACTCGGATGACACGCGGGTAGCTATAATCTCCCACTTGGTAAGGTCAATTGCTGCTGTAACCACAAATGCTGAGGGACGAAAGCTTGACACACGTGTCTATGGAAACCACATTGGTATAAGGGACTGTTCTTATTCCCTTCTTTCTGTATAATGAACAATTATCCTAGTTAGCCATTCCACATTCTTGATTTTCTTGGACTCGGATGACACGCGGGTAGCTATAATCTCCCACGTGGTAAGATCAATTGCTGCTGTAACCACAAATGCTGAGGGACGAAAGCTTGACACACGTGTCTATGGAAACCACATTGGTATAAGGGACTGTTCTTATTCCCTTCTTTCTGTATAATGAACAATTATCCTAGTTAGCCATTCCACATTCTTGATTTTCTTGGACTCGGATGACACGCGGGTAGCTATAATCTCCCACGTGGTAAGATCAATTGCTGCTGTAACCACAAATGCACGACTGACTTCTGTTGTTGATTTCATTCGTTTGTTATTTCCTTCTATGTTTCTCATTCTAACACTTTTCATCGTATTGCACAGGGACGAAAGCTTGACACACGTGTCTAAGGAAACCACTTTGGTATAAGGGACTGTTCTTATTCCCTTTTCTTTGTATAATCAACAATTATCCAAGTAGGCCATTCCACATTGTTGATTTTCTTGGACTCGGATGTCACGCAGGTAGCTATAATCTCCCACGTGGTAAGTTCAATTGCTGCTGTTACCACAAATGCACGACTGACTTCTGTTGTTGATTTCATTCGTTTGTAATTTCCTTCGATGTTTCTCATTCTAACACTTTTCATCGTATTGCACAGGGACGAAAACTTGACGCACGTGTCTAAGGAAGCCACTTTGGTATGAGGGACTGTACTTATTCCCTTCTTTTTGTTTAATGAACAATTATCCAAGTAAGCCATTCCACATTGTTGATTTTCTTGGACTCGAATGACACGCAGGTAGCTGTAATTTCCCACGTGGTAAGGTCAATTGCTGCTGTAACCACAATTGGACGGCTGACTTCTGTTGTTGATTCCATTTGTATGTTATTTTCTTCAATGTTTCTCATTCTAACACTTTTCATCGTATTGCTGAGAGACGAAAGCTTACCACACGTGTCTAAGGAAACCTTTTTGGTATTAGGGACTGTTCTTATTCCCTTCTTTCTGTATAATGAACAATTATCCAAGTAAGCCATTCCACATTGTTGATTTTCTTGGACTCGGATGTCACGCAGGTAGCTATAATCTCCCACGTGGTAAAATCAATTGCTGCTGTAACCACAATTGGACGGCTGACTTCTGTTGTTGATTTCATTCGTTTGTTATTTCCTTCAATGTTTCCCATTCTAACAATTTTCATCGTATTGCACAGGGACGAAAGCTTGACACACGTGTCTAAGGAAACCACTTTGGTATAAGGGACTGTTCTTATTCCCTTTTTTTTGTTTAATCAACAATTATCCAAGTAGGCCATTCCACATTGTTGATTTTCTTGGACTCGGATGTCAGGCAGGTAGCTATAATCTCCCACGTGGTAAGGTCAATTGCGGCTGTAACCACAAATGCACGACTGACTTCTGTTGTTGATTTCATTTGTTTGTTTTTTCTTTCTATGTTTCTCATTCTAACACTTTTCATCGTATTGCACAGGGACGAAAGCTTGACACACGTGTCTATGAAAACCACATCGGTATAAGGGACTGTTCTTATTCCATTCTTTCTGTAAAATGATCAATTATCCAAGTAAGCCATTCCACATTGTTGATTTTCTTGGACTCGGATGACACGCAGGTAGCTATAATCTCCCACGTGGTAAGGTCAATTGCAGCTGTTACCACAAATGCACGACTGACTTCTGTTGTTGATTTCATTTGTTTGTTTTTTCCTTCAATGTTTCTCATTCTAACTTTTTTCATCGTATTACACAGGGACGAAAGCTTGACTTACGTGTCTAAGGAAGCCACATTGGTGTGAGGGACTGTTCTTATTCCCTTTTTTTTGTTTAATCAACAATTATCCAAGTAGGCCATTCCACATTGTTGATTTTCTTGGACTCGGATGTCACGCAGGTAGCTATAATCTCCCACGTGGTAAGGTCAATTGCTGCTGTAAACACAAATGAACGACTGACTTCTAATGTTGATTTCATTCGTTAGTTATTTCCTTCTATGTTTCTCATTCTAACACTTTTCATCGTATTGCACAGGGACGAAAGCTTGACACACGTGTCTAAGGAAACCACTTTGGTATGAGGGACTGTTCTTATTCCCTTCTTTTTGTTTAATCAACAATTTTCCAAGTAAGCTATTCCACATTGTTGATTTTCTTGGACTCGGATGTCACGCAGGTAGCTATAATCTCCCACGCTGTAAGGTCAATTGCTGCTGTAACCACAAATGCACGACTGACTTCTGTTGTTGATTTCATTTGTTTGTTATTTCCTTCTATGTTTCTCATTCTAACACTTTTCATCGTATTGCACAGGGACGAAAGCTTGACACACGTGTCTAAGGATACCACTTTGGTATGAGGGACTGTTCTTATTCCCTTCTTTCTGTATAATGATCAATTATCCAAGTAAGCCATTCCACATTCTTGATTTTCTTGGACTAGGATGTCACGCAGGTAGCTATAATCTCCCACGCTGTAAGGTCAATTGCTGCTGTAACCACAAATGCACGACTGACTTCTGTTGTTGATTTCATTTGTTTGTTATTTCCTTCTATGTTTCTCATTCTAACACTTTTCATCGTATTGCACAGGGACGAAAGCTTGACACACGTGTCTAAGGATACCACTTTGGTATGAGGGACTGTTCTTATTCCCTTCTTTTTGTTTAATCAACAATTTTCCAAGTAAGCTATTCCACATTGTTGATTTTCTTGGACTCGGATGTCACGCAGGTAGCTATAATCTCCCACGTGGTAAGGTCAATTGCTGCTGTAACCACAAATGCACGACTGACTTCTGTTGTTGATTTCATTTGTTTGTTATTTCCTTCTATGTTTCTCATTCTAACACTTTTCATCGTATTGCACAGGGACGAAATCTTGACACGCGTGTCTAAGGAAACCACTTTGGTATAAGGGACTGTTCTTATTCCCTTCTTTTTGTTTAATGAACAATTATCCAAGTTAGCCATTCCACATTGTTGATTTTCTTGGACTCGGATGTCACGCAGGTAGCTATAATCTCCCACGTGGTAAGGTCAATTGCTGCTGTAACCACAAATGCACGACTGACTTCTGTTGTTGATTTCATTGGTTTGTTATTTCCTTCAATGTTTCTCAAAATAACACTTTTCATCGTATTGCACAGGGACGAAAGCTTGACACACGTGTCTAAGGAAACCACTTTGGTATAAGGGACTGTTCTTATTCCCTTTTTTTTGTTTAATCAACAATTATCCAAGTAGGCCATTCCACATTGTTGATTTTCTTGGACTCGGATGTCAGGCAGGTAGCTATAATCTCCCACGTGGTAAGGTCAATTGCGGCTGTAACCACAAATGCACGACTGACTTCTGTTGTTGATTTCATTTGTTTGTTTTTTCTTTCTATGTTTCTCATTCTAACACTTTTCATCGTATTGCACAGGGACGAAAGCTTGACACACGTGTCTATGAAAACCACATCGGTATAAGGGACTGTTCTTATTCCATTCTTTCTGTAAAATGATCAATTATCCAAGTAAGCCATTCCACATTGTTGATTTTCTTGGACTCGGATGACACGCAGGTAGCTATAATCTCCCACGTGGTAAGGTCAATTGCAGCTGTTACCACAAATGCACGACTGACTTCTGTTGTTGATTTCATTTGTTTGTTTTTTCCTTCAATGTTTCTCATTCTAACTTTTTTCATCGTATTACACAGGGACGAAAGCTTGACTTACGTGTCTAAGGAAGCCACATTGGTGTGAGGGACTGTTCTTATTCCCTTTTTTTTGTTTAATCAACAATTATCCAAGTAGGCCATTCCACATTGTTGATTTTCTTGGACTCGGATGTCACGCAGGTAGCTATAATCTCCCACGTGGTAAGGTCAATTGCTGCTGTAACCACAAATGAACGACTGACTTCTAATGTTGATTTCATTCGTTAGTTATTTCCTTCTATGTTTCTCATTCTAACACTTTTCATCGTATTGCACAGGGACGAAAGCTTGACACACGTGTCTAAGGAAACCACTTTGGTATAAGGGACTGTTCTTATTCCCTTCTTTCTGTATAATGATCAATTATCCAAGTAAGCCATTCCACATTCTTGATTTTCTTGGACTAGGATGTCACGCAGGTAGCTATAATCTCCCACGCTGTAAGGTCAATTGCTGCTGTAACCACAAATGCACGACTGACTTCTGTTGTTGATTTCATTTGTTTGTTATTTCCTTCTATGTTTCTCATTCTAACACTTTTCATCGTATTGCACAGGGACGAAAGCTTGACACACGTGTCTAAGGAAACCACTTTGGTATGAGGGACTGTTCTTATTCCCTTCTTTTTGTTTAATCAACAATTTTCCAAGTAAGCTATTCCACATTGTTGATTTTCTTGGACTCGGATGTCACGCAGGTAGCTATAATCTCCCACGTGGTAAGGTCAATTGCTGCTGTAACCACAAATGCACGACTGACTTCTGTTGTTGATTTCATTTGTTTGTTATTTCCTTCTATGTTTCTCATTCTAACACTTTTCATCGTATTGCACAGGGACGAAATCTTGACACGCGTGTCTAAGGAAACCACTTTGGTATAAGGGACTGTTCTTATTCCCTTCTTTTTGTTTAATGAACAATTATCCAAGTTAGCCATTCCACATTGTTGATTTTCTTGGACTCGGATGTCACGCAGGTAGCTATAATCTCCCACGTGGTAAGGTCAATTGCTGCTGTAACCACAAATGCACGACTGACTTCTGTTGTTGATTTCATTTGTTTATTTTTTCCTTCTATGTTTCTCATTATTACACTTTTCATCGTATTGCACAGGGACGAAAGCTTGACACACGTGTCTATGGAAACCACATTGGTATAAGGGACTGTTCTTACTTCATTCTTTCTGTATAATGATCAATTATCCAAGTAAGCCATTCCACATTGTTGATTTTCTTGGACTCGGATGTCACGCAGGTAGCTATAATCTCCCACGTGGTAAGGTCAATTGCTGCTGAAACCACAAATGCACGACTGACTTCTGTTGTTGATTTCATTTGTTTGTTATTTCCTTCTATGTTTCTCATTCTAACACTTTTCATCGTATTGCATAGGGACGAAAGCTTGACACACGTGTCTAAGGAAACCACTTTTGTTTAAGGGACTGTTCTTATTCCCTTCTTTTTGTTTAATAAACAATTATCCAAGTAAGCCATTCCACATTGTTGATTTTCTTGGACTCGAATGACACGCAGGTAGCTGTAATTTCCCACGTGGTAAGGTCAATTGCTGCTGTAACCACAATTGGACGGCTGACTTCTGTTGTTGATTCCATTTGTATGTTATTTTCTTCAATGTTTCTCATTCTAACACTTTTCATCGTATTGCTGAGAGACGAAAGCTTACCACACGTGTCTAAGGAAACCACTTTGGTATTAGGGACTGTTCTTATTCCCTTCTTTCTGTATAATGAACAATTATCCAAGTAAGCCATTCCACATTGTTGATTTTCTTGGACTCGGATGTCACGCAGGTAGCTATAATCTCCCACGTGGTAAAATCAATTGCTGCTGTAACCACAATTGGACGGCTGACTTCTGTTGTTGATTTCATTCGTTTGTTATTTCCTTCAATGTTTCCCATTCTAACAATTTTCATCGTATTGCACAGGGACGAAAGCTTGACACACGTGTCTAAGGAAACCACTTTGGTATGAGGGACTGTTCTTATTCCCTTTTTTTTGTTTAATCAACAATTATCCAAGTAGGCCATTCCACATTGTTGATTTTCTTGGCCTCGGATGTCACGCAGGTAGCTATAATCTCCCACGTGGTGAGGTCAATTGCTGCTGTAACCACAAATGCACGACTGACTTCTGTTGTTGATTTCATTCGTTTGTAATTTCCTTCAATGTTTCTCATTCTAACACTTTTCATCGTATTGCACAGGGACGAAAGCTTGACACACGTGTCTAAGGAAACCACTTTGGTATAAGGGACTGTTCTTATTCCCTTTTTTTTGTTTAATCAACAATTTTCCAAGTAGGCCATTCCACATTGTTGATTTTCTTGGACTCGGATGTCACGCAGGTAGCTATAATCTCCCACGTGGTAAGGTCAATTGCTGCTGTAACCACAAATGCACGACTGACTTCTGTTGTTGATTTCATTGGTTTATTATTTCCTTCAATGTTTCTCAATCTAACACTTTTCATCGTATTGCACAGGGACGAAAGCTTGACACACGTGTCTAAGGAAACCACTTTGGTATAAGGGACTGTTCTTATTCCCTTTTTTTTTGTTTAATCAACAATTATCCAAGTAGGCCATTCCACATTGTTGATTTTCTTGGACTCGGATGTCAGGCAGGTAGCTATAATCTCCCACGTGGTAAGGTCAACTGCTGCTGTAACCACAAATGCACGACTGACTTCTGTTGTTGATTTCATTTGTTTGTTTTTTCTTTCTATGTTTCTCATTCTAACACTTTTCATCGTATTGCACAGGGACGAAAGCTTGACACACGTGTCTATGAAAACCACATCGGTATAAGGGACTGTTCTTATTCCATTCTTTCTGTGAAATGATCAATTATCCAAGTAAGCCATTCCACATTGTTGATTTTCTTGGACTCGGATGACACGCAGGAAGCTATAATCTCCCACGTGGTAAGGTCAATTGCAGCTGTAACCACAAATGCACGACTGACTTCTGTTGTTGATTTCATTTGTTTGTTATTTCCTTCAATGTTTCTCATTCTAACTTTTTTCATCTTATTACACAGGGACGAAAGCTTGACTTACGTGTCTAAGGAAGCCACATTGGTGTGAGGGACTGTTCTTATTCCCTTTTTTTTGTTTAATCAACAATTATCCAAGTAGGCCATTCCACATTGTTGATTTTCTTGGACTCGGATGTCACGCAGGTAGCTATAATCTCCCACGTGGTAAGGTCAATTGCTGCTGTAACCACAAATGAACGACTGACTTCTAATGTTGATTTCATTCGTTAGTTATTTCCTTCTATGTTTCTCATTCTAACACTTTTCATCGTATTGCACAGGGACGAAAGCTTGACACACGTGTCTAAGGAAACCACTTTGGTATAAGGGACTGTTCTTATTCCCTTCTTTCTGTATAATGATCAATTATCCAATTAAGCCATTCCACATTCTTGATTTTCTTGGACTAGGATGTCACGCAGGTAGCTATAATCTCCCACGCTGTAAGGTCAATTGCTGCTGTAACCACGAATGCACGACTGACTTCTGTTGTTGATTTCATTTGTTTGTTATTTCCTTCTATGTTTCTCATTCTAACACTTTTCATCGTATTGCACAGGGACGAAAGCTTGACACACGTGTCTAAGGAAACCACTTTGGTATGAGGGACTGTTCTTATTCCCTTCTTTTTGTTTAATCAACAATTTTCCAAGTAAGCTATTCCACATTGTTGATTTTCTTGGACTCCGATGTCACGCAGGTAGCTATAATCTCCCACGTGGTAAGGTCAATTGCTGCTGTAACCACAAATGCACGACTGACTTCTGTTGTTGATTTCATTTGTTTGTTATTTCCTTCTATGTTTCTCATTCTAACACTTTTCATCGTATTGCACAGGGACGAAATCTTGACACGCGTGTCTAAGGAAACCACTTTGGTATGAGGGACTGTTCTTATTCCCTTCCACATTGTCGATTTTCTTGGACTCGGATGTCACGCAGGTAGCTATAATCTCCCACGTGGTAAGATCAATTGCTGCTGTAACCACAAATGCACGACTGACTTCTATTGTTGATTTCATTTGTTTGTTATTTCCTTCGATGTTTTTCATTCTAATACTTTTCATCGTATTGCACAGGGACGAAAACTTGACACACGTGTCTAAGGAAACCACTTTGGTATGAGGGACTGTTCTTATTCCCTTCCACATTGTCGATTTTCTTGGACTCGGATGTCACGCAGGTAGCTATAATCTCCCACGTGGTAAGATCAATTGCTGCTGTAACCACAAATGCACGACTGACTTCTGTTGTTGATTTCATTTGTTTGTTATTTCCTTCTATGTTTCTCATTCTAACACTTTTCATCGTATTGCACAGGGGCGAAAGCTTGACACACGTGTCTAAGGAAACCACTTTGGTATGAGGGACTGTTCTTATTCCCTTCTTTTTGTTTAATGAACAATTATCCAAGTAAGCCATTCCACATTGTCGATTTTCTTGGACTCGGATGTCACGCAGGTAGCTATAATCTCCCACGTGGTAAGGTCAATTGCGGCTGTAACCACAAATGCACGACTGACTTCTGTTGTTGATTTCATTTGTTTGTTTTTTCTTTCTATGTTTCTCATTCTAACACTTTTCATCGTATTGCACAGGGACGAAAGCTTGACACACGTGTCTATGAAAACCACATCGGTATAAGGGACTGTTCTTATTCCATTCTTTCTGTAAAATGATCAATTATCCAAGTAAGCCATTCCACATTGTTGATTTTCTTGGACTCGGATGACACGCAGGTAGCTATAATCTCCCACGTGGTAAGGTCAATTGCAGCTGTTACCACAAATGCACGACTGACTTCTGTTGTTGATTTCATTTGTTTGTTTTTTCCTTCAATGTTTCTCATTCTAACTTTTTTCATCGTATTACACAGGGACGAAAGCTTGACTTACGTGTCTAAGGAAGCCACATTGGTGTGAGGGACTGTTCTTATTCCCTTTTTTTTGTTTAATCAACAATTATCCAAGTAGGCCATTCCACATTGTTGATTTTCTTGGACTCGGATGTCACGCAGGTAGCTATAATCTCCCACGTGGTAAGGTCAATTGCTGCTGTAACCACAAATGAACGACTGACTTCTAATGTTGATTTCATTCGTTAGTTATTTCCTTCTATGTTTCTCATTCTAACACTTTTCATCGTATTGCACAGGGACGAAAGCTTGACACACGTGTCTAAGGAAACCACTTTGGTATAAGGGACTGTTCTTATTCCCTTCTTTCTGTATAATGATCAATTATCCAAGTAAGCCATTCCACATTCTTGTTTTTCTTGGACTAGGATGTCACGCAGGTAGCTATAATCTCCCACGCTGTAAGGTCAATTGCTGCTGTAACCACAAATGCACGACTGACTTCTGTTGTTGATTTCATTTGTTTGTTATTTCCTTCTATGTTTCTCATTCTAACACTTTTCATCGTATTGCACAGGGACGAAAGCTTGACACACGTGTCTAAGGAAACCACTTTGGTATGAGGGACTGTTCTTATTCCCTTCTTTTTGTTTAATCAACAATTTTCCAAGTAAGCTATTCCACATTGTTGATTTTCTTGGACTCGGATGTCACGCAGGTAGCTATAATCTCCCACGTGGTAAGGTCAATTGCTGCTGTAACCACAAATGCACGACTGACTTCTGTTGTTGATTTCATTTGTTTGTTATTTCCTTCTATGTTTCTCATTCTAACACTTTTCATCGTATTGCACAGGGACGAAATCTTGACACGCGTGTCTAAGGAAACCACTTTGGTATAAGGGACTGTTCTTATTCCCTTCTTTTTGTTTAATGAACAATTATCCAAGTTAGCCATTCCACATTGTTGATTTTCTTGGACTCGGATGTCACGCAGGTAGCTATAATCTCCCACGTGGTAAGGTCAATTGCTGCTGTAACCACAAATGCACGACTGACTTCTGTTGTTGATTTCATTTGTTTATTTTTTCCTTCTATGTTTCTCATTATTACACTTTTCATCGTATTGCACAGGGACGAAAGCTTGACACACGTGTCTATGGAAACCACATTGGTATAAGGGACTGTTCTTACTTCATTCTTTCTGTATAATGATCAATTATCCAAGTAAGCCATTCCACATTGTTGATTTTCTTGGACTCGGATGTCACGCAGGTAGCTATAATCTCCCACGTGGTAAGGTCAATTGCTGCTGAAACCACAAATGCACGACTGACTTCTGTTGTTGATTTCATTTGTTTGTTATTTCCTTCTATGTTTCTCATTCTAACACTTTTCATCGTATTGCACAGGGACGAAAGCTTGACACACGTGTCTAAGGAAACCACTTTGGTATAAGGGACTGTTCTTATTCCCTTTTTTTTGTTTAATCAACAATTATCCAAGTAAGCCATTCCACATTGTTGATTTTCTTGGACTCGAATGACACGCAGGTAGCTGTAATTTCCCACGTGGTAAGGTCAATTGCTGCTGTAACCACAATTGGACGGCTGACTTCTGTTGTTGATTCCATTTGTATGTTATTTTCTTCAATGTTTCTCATTCTAACACTTTTCATCGTATTGCTGAGAGACGAAAGCTTACCACACGTGTCTAAGGAAACCACTTTGGTATTAGGGACTGTTCTTATTCCCTTCTTTCTGTATAATGAACAATTATCCAAGTAAGCCATTCCACATTGTTGATTTTCTTGGACTCGGATGTCACGCAGGTAGCTATAATCTCCCACGTGGTAAAATCAATTGCTGCTGTAACCACAATTGGACGGCTGACTTCTGTTGTTGATTTCATTCGTTTGTTATTTCCTTCAATGTTTCCCATTCTAACAATTTTCATCGTATTGCACAGGGACGAAAGCTTGACACACGTGTCTAAGGAAACCACTTTGGTATGAGGGACTGTTCTTATTCCCTTTTTTTTGTTTAATCAACAATTATCCAAGTAGGCCATTCCACATTGTTGATTTTCTTGGCCTCGGATGTCACGCAGGTAGCTATAATCTCCCACGTGGTGAGGTCAATTGCTGCTGTAACCACAAATGCACGACTGACTTCTGTTGTTGATTTCATTCGTTTGTAATTTCCTTCAATGTTTCTCATTCTAACACTTTTCATCGTATTGCACAGGGACGAAAGCTTGACACACGTGTCTAAGGAAACCACTTTGGTATAAGGGACTGTTCTTATTCCCTTTTTTTTGTTTAATCAACAATTTTCCAAGTAGGCCATTCCACATTGTTGATTTTCTTGGACTCGGATGTCACGCAGGTAGCTATAATCTCCCACGTGGTAAGGTCAATTGCTGCTGTAACCACAAATGCACGACTGACTTCTGTTGTTGATTTCATTGGTTTATTATTTCCTTCAATGTTTCTCAATCTAACACTTTTCATCGTATTGCACAGGGACGAAAGCTTGACACACGTGTCTAAGGAAACCACTTTGGTATAAGGGACTGCTCTTATTCCCTTTTTTTTTGTTTAATCAACAATTATCCAAGTAGGCCATTCCACATTGTTGATTTTCTTGGACTCGGATGTCAGGCAGGTAGCTATAATCTCCCACGTGGTAAGGTCAACTGCTGCTGTAACCACAAATGCACGACTGACTTCTGTTGTTGATTTCATTTGTTTGTTTTTTCTTTCTATGTTTCTCATTCTAACACTTTTCATCGTATTGCACAGGGACGAAAGCTTGACACACGTGTCTATGAAAACCACATCGGTATAAGGGACTGTTCTTATTCCATTCTTTCTGTGAAATGATCAATTATCCAAGTAAGCCATTCCACATTGTTGATTTTCTTGGACTCGGATGACACGCAGGAAGCTATAATCTCCCACGTGGTAAGGTCAATTGCAGCTGTAACCACAAATGCACGACTGACTTCTGTTGTTGATTTCATTTGTTTGTTATTTCCTTCAATGTTTCTCATTCTAACTTTTTTCATCGTATTACACAGGGACGAAAGCTTGACTTACGTGTCTAAGGAAGCCACATTGGTGTGAGGGACTGTTCTTATTCCCTTTTTTTTGTTTAATCAACAATTATCCAAGTAGGCCATTCCACATTGTTGATTTTCTTGGACTCGGATGTCACGCAGGTAGCTATAATCTCCCACGTGGTAAGGTCAATTGCTGCTGTAACCACAAATGAACGACTGACTTCTAATGTTGATTTCATTCGTTAGTTATTTCCTTCTATGTTTCTCATTCTAACACTTTTCATCGTATTGCACAGGGACGAAAGCTTGACACACGTGTCTAAGGAAACCACTTTGGTATAAGGGACTGTTCTTATTCCCTTCTTTCTGTATAATGATCAATTATCCAATTAAGCCATTCCACATTCTTGATTTTCTTGGACTAGGATGTCACGCAGGTAGCTATAATCTCCCACGCTGTAAGGTCAATTGCTGCTGTAACCACGAATGCACGACTGACTTCTGTTGTTGATTTCATTTGTTTGTTATTTCCTTCTATGTTTCTCATTCTAACACTTTTCATCGTATTGCACAGGGACGAAAGCTTGACACACGTGTCTAAGGAAACCACTTTGGTATGAGGGACTGTTCTTATTCCCTTCTTTTTGTTTAATCAACAATTTTCCAAGTAAGCTATTCCACATTGTTGATTTTCTTGGACTCCGATGTCACGCAGGTAGCTATAATCTCCCACGTGGTAAGGTCAATTGCTGCTGTAACCACAAATGCACGACTGACTTCTGTTGTTGATTTCATTTGTTTGTTATTTCCTTCTATGTTTCTCATTCTAACACTTTTCATCGTATTGCACAGGGACGAAATCTTGACACGCGTGTCTAAGGAAACCACTTTGGTATGAGGGACTGTTCTTATTCCCTTCCACATTGTCGATTTTCTTGGACTCGGATGTCACGCAGGTAGCTATAATCTCCCACGTGGTAAGATCAATTGCTGCTGTAACCACAAATGCACGACTGACTTCTATTGTTGATTTCATTTGTTTGTTATTTCCTTCGATGTTTTTCATTCTAATACTTTTCATCGTATTGCACAGGGACGAAAACTTGACACACGTGTCTAAGGAAACCACTTTGGTATGAGGGACTGTTCTTATTCCCTTCCACATTGTCGATTTTCTTGGACTCGGATGTCACGCAGGTAGCTATAATCTCCCACGTGGTAAGATCAATTGCTGCTGTAACCACAAATGCACGACTGACTTCTGTTGTTGATTTCATTTGTTTGTTATTTCCTTCTATGTTTCTCATTCTAACACTTTTCATCGTATTGCACAGGGGCGAAAGCTTGACACACGTGTCTAAGGAAACCACTTTGGTATGAGGGACTGTTCTTATTCCCTTCTTTTTGTTTAATGAACAATTATCCAAGTAAGCCATTCCACATTGTCGATTTTCTTGGACTCGGATGTCACGCAGGTAGCTATAATCTCCCACGTGGTAAGGTCAATTGCTGCTGTAACCACAATTGGACGGCTGACTTCTGTTGTTGATTTCATTTGTTTGTTATTTCCTTCAATGTTTCCCATTCTAACACGTTTCATCGTAATGCTGAGGGACGAAAGCTTGACACACGTGTCTATGGAAACCACATTGGTATAAGGGACTGTTCTTATTCCCTTCTTTCTGTATAATGAACAATTATCCAAGTAAGCCATTCCACATTCTTGATTTTCTTGGACTCGGATGACACGCGGGTAGCTATAATCTCCCACATGGTGAGGTCAATTGCTGCTGTAACCACAATTGGACGGATGACTTCTGTTGTTGTTTTCATTCGTTTGTTATTTCCTTCAATGTTTCCCATTCTAACACGTTTCATCGTAATGCTGAGGGACGAAAGCTTGACAAACGTGTCTATGGAAACCACATTGGTATAAGGGACTGTTCTTATTCCCTTCTTCCTGTATAATGAACAATTATCCAAGTAAGCCATTCCACATTGTTGATTTTCTTGGACTCGGATGTCACGCAGGTAGCTATAATCTCCCACGTGGTAGAATCAATTGCTGCTCTAACAACAATTGAACGTCTGACTTCTGTTGTTGATTTCATTTGTTTGTTATTTCCTTCGATGTTTCTCATTCTAACACTTTTCATCGTATTGCACAGGGGCGAAAGCTTGACACACGTGTCTAAGGAAACCACTTTGGTATGAGGGACTGTTCTTATTCCCTTCTTTTTGTTTAATGAACAATTATCCAAGTAAGCCATTCCACATTGTCGATTTTCTTGGACTCGGATGTCACGCAGGTAGCTATAATCTCCCACGTGGTAAGATCAATTGCTGCTGTAACCACAAATGCACGACTGACTTCTGTTGTTGATTTCATTTGTTTGTTATTTCCTTCTATGTTTCTCATTCTAACACTTTTCATCGTATTGCACAGGGGCGAAAGCTTGACACACGTGTCTAAGGAAACCACTTTGGTATAAGGGACTGTTCTTATTCCCTTCTTTTTGTTTAATGAACAATTATCCAAGTGAGCCATTCCACATTGTTGATTTTCTTGGACTCGGATGTCACGCAGGTAGCTATAATCTCCCACTTGGTAAGGTCAATTGCTGCTGTAACTACAAATGCACGACTGACTTCTGTTGTTGATTTCATTCGTTTGTTATTTTCTTCAATGTTTCTCATTCTAACACTTTTCATCGTTTTGCACAGGGACGAAAGTTTGACACGCGTGTCTAAGGAAATCACATTGGTATAAGGGACTGTTCTTATTCCCTTCTTTTTGTTTAATGAACAATTATCCAAGTAAGCCATTCCACATTGTTGATTTTCTTGGACTCGGATGACACGCGGGTAGCTATAATCTCCCACTTGGTAAGGTCAATTGCTGCTGTAACCACAATTGGACGGCTGACTTCTGTTGTTGATTTCATTTGTTTGTTATTTCCTTCAATGTTTCCCATTCTAACACGTTTCATCGTAATGCTGAGGGACGAAAGCTTGACACACGTGTCTATGGAAACCACATTGGTATAAGGGACTGTTCTTATTCCCTTCTTTCTGTATAATGAACAATTATCCTAGTTAGCCATTCCACATTCTTGATTTTCTTGGACTAGGATGACACGCGGGTAGCTATAATCTCCCACGTGGTAAGATCAATTGCTGCTGTAACCACAAATGCACGACTGACTTCTGTTGTTGATTTAATTCGTTTGTTATTTCCTTCTATGTTTCTCATTCTAACACTTTTCATCGTATTGCACAGGGACGAAAGCTTGACACACGTGTCTAAGGAAACCACTTTGGTATAAGGGACTGTTCTTATTCCCTTTTCTTTGTATAATCAACAATTATCCAAGTAGGCCATTCCACATTGTTGATTTTCTTGGACTCGGATGTCACGCAGGTAGCTATAATCTCCCACGTGGTAAGTTCAATTGCTGCTGTTACCACAAATGCACGACTGACTTCTGTTGTTGATTTCATTCGTTTGTAATTTCCTTCAATGTTTCTCATTCTAACACTTTTCATCGTATTGCACAGGGACGAAAACTTGACGCACGTGTCTAAGGAAACCACTTTGGTATGAGGGACTGTTCTTATTCCCTTCTTTTTGTTTAATAAACAATTATCCAAGTAAGCCATTCCACATTGTTGATTTTCTTGGACTCGAATGACACGCAGGTAGCTGTAATTTCCCACGTGGTAAGGTCAATTGCTGCTGTAACCACAATTGGACGGCTGACTTCTGTTGTTGATTCCATTTGTATGTTATTTTCTTCAATGTTTCTCATTCTAACACTTTTCATCGTATTGCTGAGAGACGAAAGCTTACCACACGTGTCTAAGGAAACCACTTTGGTATTAGGGACTGTTCTTATTCCCTTCTTTCTGTATAATGAACAATTATCCAAGTAAGCCATTCCACATTGTTGATTTTCTTGGACTCGGATGTCACGCAGGTAGCTATAATCTCCCACGTGGTAAAATCAATTGCTGCTGTAACCACAATTGGACGGCTGACTTCTGTTGTTGATTTCATTCGTTTGTTATTTCCTTCAATGTTTCCCATTCTAACAATTTTCATCGTATTGCACAGGGACGAAAGCTTGACACACGTGTCTAAGGAAACCACTTTGGTATAAGGGACTGTTCTTATTCCCTTTTTTTTGTTTAATCAACAATTTTCCAAGTAGGCCATTCCACATTGTTGATTTTCTTGGACTCGGATGTCACGCAGGTAGCTATAATCTCCCACGTGGTAAGTTCAATTGCTGCTGTAACCACAAATGCACGACTGACTTCTGTTGTTGATTTCATTGGTTTGTTATTTCCTTCAATGTTTCTCAATCTAACACTTTTCATCGTATTGCACAGGGACGAAAGCTTGACACACGTGTCTAAGGAAACCACTTTGGTATAAGGGACTGTTCTTATTCCCTTTTTTTTGTTTAATCAACAATTATCTAAGTAGGCCATTCCACATTGTTGATTTTCTTGGACTCGGATGTCAGGCAGGTAGCTATAATCTCCCACGTGGTAAGGTCAATTGCTGCTGTAACCACAAATGCACGACTGACTTCTGTTGTTGATTTCATTTGTTTGTTTTTTCCTTCTATGTTTCTCATTCTAACACTTTTCATCGTATTGCACAGGGACGAAAGCTTGACACACGTGTCTATGAAAACCACATCGGTATAAGGGACTGTTCTTATTCCATTCTTTCTGTAAAATGATCAATTATCCAAGTAAGCCATTCCACATTGTTGATTTTCTTGGACTCGGATGACACGCAGGAAGCTATAATCTCCCACGTGGTAAGGTCAATTGCAGCTGTAACCACAAATGCACGACTGACTTCTGTTGTTGATTTCATTTGTTTGTTATTTCCTTCAATGTTTCTCATTCTAACTTTTTTCATCGTATTACACAGGGACGAAAGCTTGACTTACGTGTCTAAGGAAGCCACATTGGTGTGAGGGACTGTTCTTATTCCCTTTTTTTTTGTTTAATCAACAATTATCCAAGTAGGCCATTCCACATTGTTGATTATCTTGGACTCGGATGTCACGCAGGTAGCTATAATCTCCCACGTGGTAAGGTCAATTGCTGCTGTAACCACAAATGAACGACTGACTTCTAATGTTGATTTCATTCGTTAGTTATTTCCTTCTATGTTTCTCATTCTAACACTTTTCATCGTATTGCACAGGGACGAAAGCTTGACACACGTGTCTAAGGAAACCACTTTGGTATAAGGGACTGTTCTTATTCCCTTCTTTCTGTATAATGATCAATTATCCAAGTAAGCCATTCCACATTCTTGATTTTCTTGGACTAGGATGTCACGCAGGTAGCTATAATCTCCCACGCTGTAAGGTCAATTGCTGCTGTAACCACAAATGCACGACTGACTTCTGTTGTTGATTTCATTTGTTTGTTATTTCCTTCTATGTTTCTCATTCTAACACTTTTCATCGTATTGCACAGGGACGAAAGCTTGACACACGTGTCTAAGGAAACCACTTTGGTATGAGGGACTGTTCTTATTCCCTTCTTTTTGTTTAATCAACAATTTTCCAAGTAAGCTATTCCACATTGTTGATTTTCTTGGACTCGGATGTCACGCAGGTAGCTATAATCTCCCACGTGGTAAGGTCAATTGCTGCTGTAACCACAAATGCACGACTGACTTCTGTTGTTGATTTCATTTGTTTGTTATTTCCTTCTATGTTTCTCATTCTAACACTTTTCATCGTATTGCACAGGGACGAAATCTTGACACGCGTGTCTAAGGAAACCACTTTGGTATAAGGGACTGTTCTTATTCCCTTCTTTTTGTTTAATCAACAATTTTCCAAGTAAGCTATTCCACATTGTTGATTTTCTTGGACTCGGATGTCACGCAGGTAGCTATAATCTCCCACGTGGTAAGGTCAATTGCTGCTGTAACCACAAATGCACAACTGACTTCTGTTGTTGATTTCATTGGTTTGTTATTTCCTTCAATGTTTCTCAATCTAACACTTTTCATCGTATTGCACAGGGACGAAAGCTTGACACACGTGTCTAAGGAAACCACTTTGGTATAAGGGACTGTTCTTATTCCCTTTTTTTTGTTTAATCAACAATTATCCAAGTAGGCCATTCCACATTGTTGATTTTCTTGGACTCGGATGTCAGGCAGGTAGCTATAATCTCCCACGTGGTAAGGTCAATTGCGGCTGTAACCACAAATGCACGACTGACTTCTGTTGTTGATTTCATTTGTTTGTTTTTTCTTTCTATGTTTCTCATTCTAACACTTTTCATCGTATTGCACAGGGACGAAAGCTTGACACACGTGTCTATGAAAACCACATCGGTATAAGGGACTGTTCTTATTCCATTCTTTCTGTAAAATGATCAATTATCCAAGTAAGCCATTCCACATTGTTGATTTTCTTGGACTCGGATGACACGCAGGTAGCTATAATCTCCCACGCTGTAAGGTCAATTGCTGCTGTAACCACAAATGCACGACTGACTTCTGTTGTTGATTTCATTTGTTTGTTATTTCCTTCAATGTTTCTCATTCTAACTTTTTTCATCGTATTACACAGGGACGAAAGCTTGACTTACGTGTCTAAGGAAGCCACATTGGTGTGAGGGACTGTTCTTATTCCCTTTTTTTTGTTTAATCAACAATTATCCAAGTAGGCCATTCCACATTGTTGATTTTCTTGGACTCGGATGTCACGCAGGTAGCTATAATCTCCCACGTGGTAAGGTCAATTGCTGCTGTAACCACAAATGAACGACTGACTTCTAATGTTGATTTCATTCGTTAGTTATTTCCTTCTATGTTTCTCATTCTAACACTTTTCATCGTATTGCACAGGGACGAAAGCTTGACACACGTGTCTAAGGAAACCACTTTGGTATAAGGGACTGTTCTTATTCCCTTCTTTCTGTATAATGATCAATTATCCAAGTAAGCCATTCCACATTCTTGATTTTCTTGGACTAGGATGTCACGCAGGTAGCTATAATCTCCCACGCTGTAAGGTCAATTGCTGCTGTAACCACAAATGCACGACTGACTTCTGTTGTTGATTTCATTTGTTTGTTATTTCCTTCTATGTTTCTCATTCTAACACTTTTCATCGTATTGCACAGGGACGAAAGCTTGACACACGTGTCTAAGGAAACCACTTTGGTATGAGGGACTGTTCTTATTCCCTTCTTTTTGTTTAATCAACAATTTTCCAAGTAAGCTATTCCACATTGTTGATTTTCTTGGACTCGGATGTCACGCAGGTAGCTATAATCTCCCACGTGGTAAGGTCAATTGCTGCTGTAACCACAAATGCACGACTGACTTCTGTTGTTGATTTCATTTGTTTGTTATTTCCTTCTATGTTTCTCATTCTAACACTTTTCATCGTATTGCACAGGGACGAAATCTTGACACGCGTGTCTAAGGAAACCATTTTGGTATAAGGGACTGTTCTTGTTCCCTTCTTTTTGTTTAATGAACAATTATCCAAGTTAGCCATTCCACATTGTTGATTTTCTTGGACTCGGATGTCACGCAGGTAGCTATAATCTCCCACGTCGTAAGGTCAATTGCTGCTGTAACCACAAATGCACGACTGACTTCTGTTGTTGATTTCATTTGTTTGTTTTTTCCTTCTATGTTTCTCATTATTACACTTTTCATCGTATTGCACAGGGACGAAAGCTTGACACACGTGTCTATGGAAACCACATTGGTATAAGGGACTGTTCTTACTTCATTCTTTCTGTATAATGATCAATTATCCAAGTAAGCCATTCCACATTGTTGATTTTCTTGGACTCGGATGTCACGCAGGTAGCTATAATCTCCCACGTGGTAAGGTCAATTGCTGCTGAAACCACAAATGCACGACTGACTTCTGTTGTTGATTTCATTTGTTTGTTATTTCCTTCTATGTTTCTCATTCTAACACTTTTCATCGTATTGCACAGGGACGAAAGCTTGACACACGTGTCTAAGGAAACCACTTTTGTATAAGGGACTGTTCTTATTCTCCTTTTTTCGTTTTATCAACAATTATCCAAGTAGGCCATTCCACATTGTTGATTTTCTTGGACTCGGATGTCACGCAGGTAGCTATAATCTCCCACGTGGTAAGGTCAATTGCTGCTGTAACCACAAATGCACGACTGACTTCTGTTGTTGATTTCATTTGTTTGTTATTTCCTTCTATGTTTCTCATTCTAACACTTTTCATCGTATTGCACAGGGACGAAAGCTTGACACACGTGTCTAAGGAAACCACTTTGGTATAAGGGACTGTTCTTATTCCCTTCTTTTTGTTTAATAAACAATTATCCAAGTAAGCCATTCCACATTGTTGATTTTCTTGGACTCGAATGACACGCAGGTAGCTGTAATTTCCCACGTGGTAAGGTCAATTGCTGCTGTAACCACAATTGGACGGCTGACTTCTGTTGTTGATTCCATTTGTATGTTATTTTCTTCAATGTTTCTCATTCTAACACTTTTCATCGTATTGCTGAGAGACGAAAGCTTACCACACGTGTCTAAGGAAACCACTTTGGTATAAGGGACTGTTCTTATTCCCTTCTTTCTGTATAATGAACAATTATCCAAGTAAGCCATTCCACATTGTTGATTTTCTTGGACTCGGATGTCACGCAGGTAGCTATAATCTCCCACGTGGTAAAATCAATTGCTGCTGTAACCACAATTGGACGGCTGACTTCTGTTGTTGATTTCATTCGTTTGTTATTTCCTTCAATGTTTCCCATTCTAACACTTTTCATCGTATTGCACAGGGACGAAAGCTTGACACACGTGTCTAAGGAAACCACTTTGGTATAAGGGACTGTTCTTATTCCCTTTTTTTTGTTTAATCAACAATTATCCAAGTAGGCCATTCCACATTGTTGATTTTCTTGGCCTCGGATGTCACGCAGGTAGCTATAATCTCCCACGTGGTGAGGTCAATTGCTGCTGTAACCACAAATGCACGACTGACTTCTGTTGTTGATTTCATTCGTTTGTAATTTCCTTCAATGTTTCTCATTCTAACACTTTTCATCGTATTGCACAGGGACGAAAGCTTGACACACGTGTCTAAGGAAACCACTTTGGTATAAGGGACTGTTCTTATTCCCTTTTTTTTGTTTAATCAACAATTTTCCAAGTAGGCCATTCCACATTGTTGATTTTCTTGGACTCGGATGTCACGCAGGTAGCTATAATCTCCCACGTGGTAAGGTCAATTGCTGCTGTAACCACAAATGCACGACTGACTTCTGTTGTTGATTTCATTGGTTTGTTATTTCCTTCAATGTTTCTCAATCTAACACTTTTCATCGTATTGCACAGGGACGAAAGCTTGACACACGTGTCTAAGGAAACCACTTTGGTATAAGGGACTGTTCTTATTCCCTTTTTTTTGTTTAATCAACAATTATCCAAGTAGGCCATTCCACATTGTTGATTTTCTTGGACTCGGATGTCAGGCAGGTAGCTATAATCTCCCACGTGGTAAGGTCAATTGCGGCTGTAACCACAAATGCACGACTGACTTCTGTTGTTGATTTCATTTGTTTGTTTTTTCTTTCTATGTTTCTCATTCTAACACTTTTCATCGTATTGCACAGGGACGAAAGCTTGACACACGTGTCTATAAAAACCACATCGGTATAAGGGACTGTTCTTATTCCATTCTTTCTGTAAAATGATCAATTATCCAAGTAAGCCATTCCACATTGTTGATTTTCTTGGACTCGGATGACACGCAGGTAGCTATAATCTCCCACGTGGTAAGGTCAATTGCAGCTGTAACCACAAATGCACGACTGACTTCTGTTGTTGATTTCATTTGTTTGTTATTTCCTTCAATGTTTCTCATTCTAACTTTTTTCATCGTATTACACAGGGACGAAAGCTTGACTTACGTGTCTAAGGAAGCCACATTGGTGTGAGGGACTGTTCTTATTCCCTTCTTTTTGTTTAATGAACAATTATCCAAGTGAGCCATTCCACATTGTTGATTTTCTTGGACTCGGATGTCACGCAGGTAGCTATAATCTCCCACTTGGTAAGGTCAATTGCTGCTGTAACTACAAATGCACGACTGACTTCTGTTGTTGATTTCATTCGTTTGTTATTTTCTTCAATGTTTCTCATTCTAACACTTTTCATCGTTTTGCACAGGGACGAAAGTTTGACACGCGTGTCTAAGGAAATCACATTGGTATAAGGGACTGTTCTTATTCCCTTCTTTTTGTTTAATGAACAATTATCCAAGTAAGCCATTCCACATTGTTGATTTTCTTGGACTCGGATGACACGCGGGTAGCTATAATCTCCCACTTGGTAAGGTCAATTGCTGCTGTAACCACAATTGGACGGCTGACTTCTGTTGTTGATTTCATTTGTTTGTTATTTCCTTCAATGTTTCCCATTCTAACACGTTTCATCGTAATGCTGAGGGACGAAAGCTTGACACACGTGTCTATGGAAACCACATTGGTATAAGGGACTGTTCTTATTCCCTTCTTTCTGTATAATGAACAATTATCCTAGTTAGCCATTCCACATTCTTGATTTTCTTGGACTCGGATGACACGCGGGTAGCTATAATCTCCCACGTGGTAAGATCAATTGCTGCTGTAACCACAAATGCACGACTGACTTCTGTTGTTGATTTAATTCGTTTGTTATTTCCTTCTATGTTTCTCATTCTAACACTTTTCATCGTATTGCACAGGGACGAAAGCTTGACACACGTGTCTAAGGAAACCACTTTGGTATAAGGGACTGTTCTTATTCCCTTTTCTTTGTATAATCAACAATTATCCAAGTAGGCCATTCCACATTGTTGATTTTCTTGGACTCGGATGTCACGCAGGTAGCTATAATCTCCCACGTGGTAAGTTCAATTGCTGCTGTTACCACAAATGCACGACTGACTTCTGTTGTTGATTTCATTCGTTTGTAATTTCCTTCAATGTTTCTCATTCTAACACTTTTCATCGTATTGCACAGGGACGAAAACTTGACGCACGTGTCTAAGGAAACCACTTTGGTATGAGGGACTGTTCTTATTCCCTTCTTTTTGTTTAATAAACAATTATCCAAGTAAGCCATTCCACATTGTTGATTTTCTTGGACTCGAATGACACGCAGGTAGCTGTAATTTCCCACGTGGTAAGGTCAATTGCTGCTGTAACCACAATTGGACGGCTGACTTCTGTTGTTGATTCCATTTGTATGTTATTTTCTTCAATGTTTCTCATTCTAACACTTTTCATCGTATTGCTGAGAGACGAAAGCTTACCACACGTGTCTAAGGAAACCACTTTGGTATTAGGGACTGTTCTTATTCCCTTCTTTCTGTATAATGAACAATTATCCAAGTAAGCCATTCCACATTGTTGATTTTCTTGGACTCGGATGTCACGCAGGTAGCTATAATCTCCCACGTGGTAAAATCAATTGCTGCTGTAACCACAATTGGACGGCTGACTTCTGTTGTTGATTTCATTCGTTTGTTATTTCCTTCAATGTTTCCCATTCTAACAATTTTCATCGTATTGCACAGGGACGAAAGCTTGACACACGTGTCTAAGGAAACCACTTTGGTATAAGGGACTGTTCTCATTCCCTTTTTTTTGTTTAATCAACAATTTTCCAAGTAGGCCATTCCACATTGTTGATTTTCTTGGACTCGGATGTCACGCAGGTAGCTATAATCTCCCACGTGGTAAGTTCAATTGCTGCTGTAACCACAAATGCACGACTGACTTCTGTTGTTGATTTCATTGGTTTGTTATTTCCTTCAATGTTTCTCAATCTAACACTTTTCATCGTATTGCACAGGGACGAAAGCTTGACACACGTGTCTAAGGAAACCACTTTGGTATAAGGGACTGTTCTTATTCCCTTTTTTTTGTTTAATCAACAATTATCCAAGTAGGCCATTCCACATTGTTGATTTTCTTGGACTCGGATGTCAGGCAGGTAGCTATAATCTCCCACGTGGTAAGGTCAATTGCTGCTGTAACCACAAATGCACGACTGACTTCTGTTGTTGTTTTCATTTGTTTGTTTTTTCCTTCTATGTTTCTCATTCTAACACTTTTCATCGTATTGCACAGGGACGAAAGCTTGACACACGTGTCTATGAAAACCACATCGGTATAAGGGACTGTTCTTATTCCATTCTTTCTGTAAAATGATCAATTATCCAAGTAAGCCATTCCACATTGTTGATTTTCTTGGACTCGGATGACACGCAGGAAGCTATAATCTCCCACGTGGTAAGGTCAATTGCAGCTGTAACCACAAATGCACGACTGACTTCTGTTGTTGATTTCATTTGTTTGTTATTTTCTTCAATGTTTCTCATTCTAACTTTTTTCATCGTATTACACAGGGACGAAAGCTTGACTTACGTGTCTAAGGAAGCCACATTGGTGTGAGGGACTGTTCTTATTCCCTTTTTTTTTGTTTAATCAACAATTATCCAAGTAGGCCATTCCACATTGTTGATTATCTTGGACTCGGATGTCACGCAGGTAGCTATAATCTCCCACGTGGTAAGGTCAATTGCTGCTGTAACCACAAATGAACGACTGACTTCTAATGTTGATTTCATTCGTTAGTTATTTCCTTCTATGTTTCTCATTCTAACACTTTTCATCGTATTGCACAGGGACGAAAGCTTGACACACGTGTCTAAGGAAACCACTTTGGTATAAGGGACTGTTCTTATTCCCTTCTTTCTGTATAATGATCAATTATCCAAGTAAGCCATTCCACATTCTTGATTTTCTTGGACTAGGATGTCACGCAGGTAGCTATAATCTCCCACGCTGTAAGGTCAATTGCTGCTGTAACCACAAATGCACGACTGACTTCTGTTGTTGATTTCATTTGTTTGTTATTTCCTTCTATGTTTCTCATTCTAACACTTTTCATCGTATTGCACAGGGACGAAAGCTTGACACACGTGTCTAAGGAAACCACTTTGGTATGAGGGACTGTTCTTATTCCCTTCTTTTTGTTTAATCAACAATTTTCCAAGTAAGCTATTCCACATTGTTGATTTTCTTGGACTCGGATGTCACGCAGGTAGCTATAATCTCCCACGTGGTAAGGTCAATTGCTGCTGTAACCACAAATGCACGACTGACTTCTGTTGTTGATTTCATTTGTTTGTTATTTCCTTCTATGTTTCTCATTCTAACACTTTTCATCGTATTGCACAGGGACGAAATCTTGACACGCGTGTCTAAGGAAACCACTTTGGTATAAGGGACTGTTCTTATTCCCTTCTTTTTGTTTAATCAACAATTTTCCAAGTAAGCTATTCCACATTGTTGATTTTCTTGGACTCGGATGTCACGCAGGTAGCTATAATCTCCCACGTGGTAAGGTCAATTGCTGCTGTAACCACAAATGCACAACTGACTTCTGTTGTTGATTTCATTGGTTTGTTATTTCCTTCAATGTTTCTCAATCTAACACTTTTCATCGTATTGCACAGGGACGAAAGCTTGACACACGTGTCTAAGGAAACCACTTTGGTATAAGGGACTGTTCTTATTCCCTTTTTTTTGTTTAATCAACAATTATCCAAGTAGGCCATTCCACATTGTTGATTTTCTTGGACTCGGATGTCAGGCAGGTAGCTATAATCTCCCACGTGGTAAGGTCAATTGCGGCTGTAACCACAAATGCACGACTGACTTCTGTTGTTGATTTCATTTGTTTGTTTTTTCTTTCTATGTTTCTCATTCTAACACTTTTCATCGTATTGCACAGGGACGAAAGCTTGACACACGTGTCTATGAAAACCACATCGGTATAAGGGACTGTTCTTATTCCATTCTTTCTGTAAAATGATCAATTATCCAAGTAAGCCATTCCACATTGTTGATTTTCTTGGACTCGGATGACACGCAGGTAGCTATAATCTCCCACGCTGTAAGGTCAATTGCTGCTGTAACCACAAATGCACGACTGACTTCTGTTGTTGATTTCATTTGTTTGTTATTTCCTTCAATGTTTCTCATTCTAACTTTTTTCAGCGTATTACACAGGGACGAAAGCTTGACTTACGTGTCTAAGGAAGCCACATTGGTGTGAGGGACTGTTCTTATTCCCTTTTTTTTGTTTAATCAACAATTATCCAAGTAGGCCATTCCACATTGTTGATTTTCTTGGACTCGGATGTCACGCAGGTAGCTATAATCTCCCACGTGGTAAGGTCAATTGCTGCTGTAACCACAAATGAACGACTGACTTCTAATGTTGATTTCATTCGTTAGTTATTTCCTTCTATGTTTCTCATTCTAACACTTTTCATCGTATTGCACAGGGACGAAAGCTTGACACACGTGTCTAAGGAAACCACTTTGGTATAAGGGACTGTTCTTATTCCCTTCTTTCTGTATAATGATCAATTATCCAAGTAAGCCATTCCACATTCTTGATTTTCTTGGACTAGGATGTCACGCAGGTAGCTATAATCTCCCACGCTGTAAGGTCAATTGCTGCTGTAACCACAAATGCACGACTGACTTCTGTTGTTGATTTCATTTGTTTGTTATTTCCTTCTATGTTTCTCATTCTAACACTTTTCATCGTATTGCACAGGGACGAAAGCTTGACACACGTGTCTAAGGAAACCACTTTGGTATGAGGGACTGTTCTTATTCCCTTCTTTTTGTTTAATCAACAATTTTCCAAGTAAGCTATTCCACATTGTTGATTTTCTTGGACTCGGATGTCACGCAGGTAGCTATAATCTCCCACGTGGTAAGGTCAATTGCTGCTGTAACCACAAATGCACGACTGACTTCTGTTGTTGATTTCATTTGTTTGTTATTTCCTTCTATGTTTCTCATTCTAACACTTTTCATCGTATTGCACAGGGACGAAATCTTGACACGCGTGTCTAAGGAAACCATTTTGGTATAAGGGACTGTTCTTGTTCCCTTCTTTTTGTTTAATGAACAATTATCCAAGTTAGCCATTCCACATTGTTGATTTTCTTGGACTCGGATGTCACGCAGGTAGCTATAATCTCCCACGTCGTAAGGTCAATTGCTGCTGTAACCACAAATGCACGACTGACTTCTGTTGTTGATTTCATTTGTTTGTTTTTTCCTTCTATGTTTCTCATTATTACACTTTTCATCGTATTGCACAGGGACGAAAGCTTGACACACGTGTCTATGGAAACCACATTGGTATAAGGGACTGTTCTTACTTCATTCTTTCTGTATAATGATCAATTATCCAAGTAAGCCATTCCACATTGTTGATTTTCTTGGACTCGGATGTCACGCAGGTAGCTATAATCTCCCACGTGGTAAGGTCAATTGCTGCTGAAACCACAAATGCACGACTGACTTCTGTTGTTGATTTCATTTGTTTGTTATTTCCTTCTATGTTTCTCATTCTAACACTTTTCATCGTATTGCACAGGGACGAAAGCTTGACACACGTGTCTAAGGAAACCACTTTTGTATAAGGGACTGTTCTTATTCTCCTTTTTTCGTTTTATCAACAATTATCCAAGTAGGCCATTCCACATTGTTGATTTTCTTGGACTCGGATGTCACGCAGGTAGCTATAATCTCCCACGTGGTAAGGTCAATTGCTGCTGTAACCACAAATGCACGACTGACTTCTGTTGTTGATTTCATTTGTTTGTTATTTCCTTCTATGTTTCTCATTCTAACACTTTTCATCGTATTGCACAGGGACGAAAGCTTGACACACGTGTCTAAGGAAACCACTTTGGTATAAGGGACTGTTCTTATTCCCTTCTTTTTGTTTAATAAACAATTATCCAAGTAAGCCATTCCACATTGTTGATTTTCTTGGACTCGAATGACACGCAGGTAGCTGTAATTTCCCACGTGGTAAGGTCAATTGCTGCTGTAACCACAATTGGACGGCTGACTTCTGTTGTTGATTCCATTTGTATGTTATTTTCTTCAATGTTTCTCATTCTAACACTTTTCATCGTATTGCTGAGAGACGAAAGCTTACCACACGTGTCTAAGGAAACCACTTTGGTATTAGGGACTGTTCTTATTCCCTTCTTTCTGTATAATGAACAATTATCCAAGTAAGCCATTCCACATTGTTGATTTTCTTGGACTCGGATGTCACGCAGGTAGCTATAATCTCCCACGTGGTAAAATCAATTGCTGCTGTAACCACAATTGGACGGCTGACTTCTGTTGTTGATTTCATTTGTTTGTTATTTCCTTCAATGTTTCCCATTCTAACAATTTTCATCGTATTGCACAGGGACGAAAGCTTGACACACGTGTCTAAGGAAACCACTTTGGTATAAGGGACTGTTCTTATTCCCTTTTTTTTGTTTAATCAACAATTATCCAAGTAGGCCATTCCACATTGTTGATTTTCTTGGCCTCGGATGTCACGCAGGTAGCTATAATCTCCCACGTGGTGAGGTCAATTGCTGCTGTAACCACAAATGCACGACTGACTTCTGTTGTTGATTTCATTCGTTTGTAATTTCCTTCAATGTTTCTCATTCTAACACTTTTCATCGTATTGCACAGGGACGAAAGCTTGACACACGTGTCTAAGGAAACCACTTTGGTATAAGGGACTGTTCTTATTCCCTTTTTTTTGTTTAATCAACAATTTTCCAAGTAGGCCATTCCACATTGTTGATTTTCTTGGACTCGGATGTCACGCAGGTAGCTATAATCTCCCACGTGGTAAGGTCAATTGCTGCTGTAACCACAAATGCACGACTGACTTCTGTTGTTGATTTCATTGGTTTGTTATTTCCTTCAATGTTTCTCAATCTAACACTTTTCATCGTATTGCACAGGGACGAAAGCTTGACACACGTGTCTAAGGAAACCACTTTGGTATAAGGGACTGTTCTTATTCCCTTTTTTTTGTTTAATCAACAATTATCCAAGTAGGCCATTCCACATTGTTGATTTTCTTGGACTCGGATGTCAGGCAGGTAGCTATAATCTCCCACGTGGTAAGGTCAATTGCGGCTGTAACCACAAATGCACGACTGACTTCTGTTGTTGATTTCATTTGTTTGTTTTTTCTTTCTATGTTTCTCATTCTAACACTTTTCATCGTATTGCACAGGGACGAAAGCTTGACACACGTGTCTATAAAAACCACATCGGTATAAGGGACTGTTCTTATTCCATTCTTTCTGTAAAATGATCAATTATCCAAGTAAGCCATTCCACATTGTTGATTTTCTTGGACTCGGATGACACGCAGGTAGCTATAATCTCCCACGTGGTAAGGTCAATTGCAGCTGTAACCACAAATGCACGACTGACTTCTGTTGTTGATTTCATTTGTTTGTTATTTCCTTCAATGTTTCTCATTCTAACTTTTTTCATCGTATTACACAGGGACGAAAGCTTGACTTACGTGTCTAAGGAAGCCACATTGGTGTGAGGGACTGTTCTTATTCCCTTTTTTTGTTTAATCAACAATTATCCAAGTAGGCCATTCCACATTGTTGATTTTCTTGGACTCGGATGTCACGCAGGTAGCTATAATCTCCCACGTGGTAAGGTCAATTGCTGCTGTAACCACAAATGAACGACTGACTTCTAATGTTGATTTCATTCGTTAGTTATTTCCTTCTATGTTTCTCATTCTAACACTTTTCATCGTATTGCACAGGGACGAAAGCTTGACACACGTGTCTAAGGAAACCACTTTGGTATAAGGGACTGTTCTTATTCCCTTCTTTCTGTATAATGATCAATTATCCAAGTGAGCCATTCCACATTCTTGATTTTCTTGGACTAGGATGTCACGCAGGTAGCTATAATCTCCCACGCTGTAAGGTCAATTGCTGCTGTAACCACAAATGCACGACTGACTTCTGTTGTTGATTTCATTTGTTTGTTATTTCCTTCTATGTTTCTCATTCTAACACTTTTCATCGTATTGCACAGGGACGAAAGCTTGACACACGTGTCTAAGGAAACCACTTTGGTATGAGGGACTGTTCTTATTCCCTTCTTTTTGTTTAATCAACAATTTTCCAAGTAAGCTATTCCACATTGTTGATTTTCTTGGACTCGGATGTCACGCAGGTAGCTATAATCTCCCACGTGGTAAGGTCAATTGCTGCTGTAACCACAAATGCACGACTGACTTCTGTTGTTGATTTCATTTGTTTGTTTTTTCCTTCTATGTTTCTCATTATTACACTTTTCATCGTATTGCACAGGGACGAAAGCTTGACACACGTGTCTATGGAAACCACATTGGTATAAGGGACTGTTCTTACTTCATTCTTTCTGTATAATGATCAACTATCCAAGTAAGCCATTCCACATTGTTGATTTTCTTGGACTCGGATGTCACGCAGGTAGCTATAATCTCCCACGTGGTAAGGTCAATTGCTGCTGAAACCACAAATGCACGACTGACTTCTGTTGTTGATTTCATTTGTTTGTTATTTCCTTCTATGTTTCTCATTCTAACACTTTTCATCGTATTGCACAGGGACGAAAGCTTGACACACGTGTCTAAGGAAACCACTTTTGTATAAGGGACTGTTCTTATTCTCCTTTTTTCGTTTTATCAACAATTATCCAAGTAGGCCATTCCACATTGTTGATTTTCTTGGACTCGGATGTCACGCAGGTAGCTATAATCTCCCACGTGGTAAGGTCAATTGCTGCTGTAACCACAAATGAACGACTGACTTCTAATGTTGATTTCATTCGTTAGTTATTTCCTTCTATGTTTCTCATTCTAACACTTTTCATCGTATTGCACAGGGACGAAAGCTTGACACACGTGTCTAAGGAAACCACTTTGGTATGAGGGACTGTTCTTATTCCCTTTTTTCTTTTTGATGAACAATTATCCAAGTAAGCCATTCCACATTCTTGATTTTCTTGGACTAGGATGTCACGCAGGTAGCTATAATCTCCCACGCTGTAAGGTCAATTGCTGCTGTAACCACAAATGCACGACTGACTTCTGTTGTTGATTTCATTCGTTTGTTATTTTCTTCAATGTTTCTCATTCTTACACTTTTCATCGTATTGCACAGGGACGAAAGCTTGACACACGTGTCTGAGGAAACCACTTTGGTATAAGGGACTGTTCTTATTCCCTTTTTTTTGTTTAATCAACAATTATCCAAGTAGGCCATTCCACATTGTTGATTTTCCTGGACTCGGATGTCACGCAGGTAGCTTTAATCTTCCACGTGGTAAGGTAAATTGCTGCTGTAACCACAAATGCAGGACTGACTTCTGTTGTTGATTTCATTTGTTTGTAATTTCCTTCAATGTTTCTCATTCTAACACTTTTCATCGTATTGCACAGGGACGAAAGCTTGACACACGTGTCTAAGGAAATCACTTTGGTATGAGGGACTGTTCTTATAACCTTTTTTTTTGTTTAATCAACAATTATCCAAGTAGGCCATTCCACATTGTTGATTTTCTTGGACTCGGATGTCACGCAGGTAGCTATAATCTCCCACGTGGTGAGGTCAATTGCTGCTGTAACCACAATTGGACGGATGACTTCTGTTGTTGTTTTCATTTGTTTGTTATTTCCTTCAATGTTTCCCATTCTAACACGTTTCATCGTAATGCTGAGGGACGAAAGCTTGACAAACGTGTCTATGGAAACCACATTGGTATAAGGGACTGTTCTTATTCCCTTCTTTCTGTATAATGAACAATTATCCAAGTAAGCCATTCCACATTGTTGATTTTCTTGGACTCGGATGTCACGCAGGTAGCTATAATCTCCCACGTGGTAGAATCAATTGCTGCTCTAACAACAATTGAACGTCTGACTTCTGTTGTTGATTTCATTTGTTTGTTATTTCCTTCGATGTTTCTCATTCTAACACTTTTCATCGTATTGCACAGGGACGAAAACTTGACACACGTGTCTAAGGAAACCACTTTGGTATGAGGGACTGTTCTTATTCCCTTCCACATTGTCGATTTTCTTGGACTCAGATGTCACGCAAGTAGCTATAATCTCCCACGTGGTAAGATCAATTGCTGCTGTAACCACAAATGCACGACTGACTTCTGTTGTTGATTTCATTTGTTTGTTATTTCCTTCTATGTTTCTCATTCTAACACTTTTCATCGTATTGCACAGGGGCGAAAGATTGACACACGTGTCTAAGGAAACCACTTTGGTATGAGGGACTGTTCTTATTCCCTTCTTTTTGTTTAATGAACAATTATCCAAGTAAGCCATTCCACATTGTCGATTTTCTTGGACTCGGATGTCACGCAGGTAGCTATAATCTCCCACGTGGTAAGGTCAATTGCTGCTGTAACCACAATTGGACGGCTGACTTCTGTTGTTGATTTCATTTGTTTGTTATTTCCTTCAATGTTTCCCATTCTAACACGTTTCATCGTAATGCTGAGGGACGAAAGCTTGACACACGTGTCTATGGAAACCACATTGGTATAAGGGACTGTTCTTATTCCCTTCTTTCTGTATAATGAACAATTATCCAAGTAAGCCATTCCACATTCTTGATTTTCTTGGACTCGGATGACACGCGGGTAGCTATAATCTCCAACGTGGTGAGGTCAATTGCTGCTGTAACCACAATTGGATGGATGACTTCTGTTGTTGTTTTCATTTGTTTGTTATTTCCTTCAATGTTTCCCATTCTAACACGTTTCATCGTAATGCTGAGGGACGAAAGCTTGACAAACGTGTCTATGGAAACCACATTGGTATAAGGGACTGTTCTTATTCCCTTCTTTCTGTTCAATGAACAATTATCCAAGTAAGCCATTCCACATTGTTGATTTTCTTGGACTCGGATGACACGCGGGTAGCTATAATCTCCAACGTGGTGAGGTCAATTGCTGCTGTAACCACAATTGGACGGCTGACTTCTGTTGTTGATTTCATTTGTTTGTTATTTCCTTCAATGTTTCCCATTCTAACACGTTTCATCGTAATGCTGAGGGACGAAAGCTTGACAAACGTGTCTATGGAAACCACATTGGTATAAGGGACTGTTCTTATTCCCTTCTTTCTGTATAATGAACAATTATCCAAGTAAGCCATTCCACATTGTTGATTTTCTTGGACTCGGATGTCACGCAGGTAGCTATAATCTCCCACGTGGTAGAATCAATTGCTGCTCTAACAACAATTGAACGTCTGACTTCTGTTGTTGATTTCATTTGTTTGTTATTTCCTTCGATGTTTCTCATTCTAACACTTTTAATCGTATTGCACAGGGGCGAAAGCTTGACACACGTGTCTAAGGAAACCACTTTGGTATGAGGGACTGTTCTTATTCCCTTCTTTTTGTTTAATGAACAATTATCCAAGTAAGCCATTCCGCATTGTCGATTTTCTTGGACTCGGATGTCACGCAGGTAGCTATAATCTCCCACGTGGTAAGATCAATTGCTGCTGTAACCACAAATGCACGACTGACTTCTGTTGTTGATTTCATTTGTTTGTTATTTCCTTCGATGTTTCTCATTCTAACACTTTTCATCGTATTGCACAGGGACGAAAACTTGACACACGTGTCTAAGGAAACCACTTTGGTATGAGGGACTGTTCTTATTCCCTTCCACATTGTCGATTTTCTTGGACTCGGATGTCACGCAAGTAGCTATAATCTCCCACGTGGTAAGATCAATTGCTGCTGTAACCACAAATGCACGACTGACTTCTGTTGTTGATTTCATTTGTTTGTTATTTCCTTCTATGTTTCTCATTCTAACACTTTTCATCGTATTGCACAGGGGCGAAAGCTTGACACACGTGTCTAAGGAAACCACTTTGGTATGAGGGACTGTTCTTATTCCCTTCTTTTTGTTTAATGAACAATTATCCAAGTAAGCCATTCCACATTGTCGATTTTCTTGGACTCGGATGTCACGCAGGTAGCTATAATCTCCCACGTGGTAAGGTCAATTGCTGCTGTAACCACAATTGGACGGCTGACTTCTGTTGTTGATTTCATTTGTTTGTTATTTCCTTCAATGTTTCCCATTCTAACACGTTTCATCGTAATGCTGAGGGACGAAAGCTTGACACACGTGTCTATGGAAACCACATTGGTATAAGGGACTGTTCTTATTCCCTTCTTTCTGTATAATGAACAATTATCCAAGTAAGCCATTCCACATTCTTGATTTTCTTGGACTCGGATGACACGCGGGTAGCTATAATCTCCAACGTGGTGAGGTCAATTGCTGCTGTAACCACAATTGGATGGATGACTTCTGTTGTTGTTTTCATTTGTTTGTTATTTCCTTCAATGTTTCCCATTCTAACACGTTTCATCGTAATGCTGAGGGACGAAAGCTTGACAAACGTGTCTATGGAAACCACATTGGTATAAGGGACTGTTCTTATTCCCTTCTTTCTGTATAATGAACAATTATCCAAGTAAGCCATTCCACATTCTTGATTTTCTTGGACTCGGATGACACGCGGGTAGCTATAATCTCCAACGTGGTGAGGTCAATTGCTGCTGTAACCACAATTGGACGGCTGACTTCTGTTGTTGATTTCATTTGTTTGTTATTTCCTTCAATGTTTCCCATTCTCACACGTTTCATCGTAATGCTGAGGGACGAAAGCTTGACAAACGTGTCTATGGAAACCACATTGGTATAAGGGACTGTTCTTATTCCCTTCTTTCTGTATAATGAACAATTATCCAAGTAAGCCATTCCACATTCTTGATTTTCTTGGACTCGGATGACACGCGGGTAGCTATAATCTCCAACGTGGTGAGGTCAATTGCTGCTGTAACCACAATTGGACGGCTGACTTCTGTTGTTGATTTCATTTGTTTGTTATTTCCTTCAATGTTTCCCATTCTAACACGTTTCATCGTAATGCTGAGGGACGAAAGCTTGACAAACGTGTCTATGGAAACCACATTGGTATAAGGGACTGTTCTTATTCCCTTCTTTCTGTATAATGAACAATTATCCAAGTAAGCCATTCCACATTGTTGATTTTCTTGGACTCGGATGTCACGCAGGTAGCTATAATCTCCCACGTGGTAGAATCAATTGCTGCTCTAACAACAATTGAACGTCTGACTTCTGTTGTTGATTTCATTTGTTTGTTATTTCCTTCGATGTTTCTCATTCTAACACTTTTAATCGTATTGCACAGGGGCGAAAGCTTGACACACGTGTCTAAGGAAACCACTTTGGTATGAGGGACTGTTCTTATTCCCTTCTTTTTGTTTAATGAACAATTATCCAAGTAAGCCATTCCGCATTGTCGATTTTCTTGGACTCGGATGTCACGCAGGTAGCTATAATCTCCCACGTGGTAAGATCAATTGCTGCTGTAACCACAAATGCACGACTGACTTCTGTTTTTGATTTCATTTGTTTGTTATTTCCTTCGATGTTTCTCATTCTAACACTTTTCATCGTATTGCACAGGGACGAAAACTTGACACACGTGTCTAAGGAAACCACTTTGGTATGAGGGACTGTTCTTATTCCCTTCCACATTGTCGATTTTCTTGGACTCGGATATCACGCAAGTAGCTATAATCTCCCACGTGGTAAGATCAATTGCTGCTGTAAACACAAATGCACGACTGACTTCTGTTGTTGATTTCATTTGTTTGTTATTTCCTTCTATGTTTCTCATTCTAACACTTTTCATCGTATTGCACAGGGGCGAAAGCTTGACACACGTGTCTAAGGAAACCACTTTGGTATGAGGGACTGTTCTCATTCCCTTCTTTTTGTTTAATGAACAATTATCCAAGTAAGCCATTCCACATTGTCGATTTTCTTGGACTCGGATGTCACGCAGGTAGCTATAATCTCCCACGTGGTAAGGTCAATTGCTGCTGTAACCACAATTGGACGGCTGACTTCTGTTGTTGATTTCATTTGTTTGTTATTTCCTTCAATGTTTCCCATTCAAACACGTTTCATCGTAATGCTGAGGGACGAAAGCTTGACACACGTGTCTATGGAAACCACATTGGTATAAGGGACTGTTCTTATTCCCTTCTTTCTGTATAATGAACAATTATCCAAGTAAGCCATTCCACATTGTTGATTTTCTTGGACTCGGATGACACGCGGGTAGCTATAATCTCCCAATTGGTAAGGTCAATTGCTGCTGTAACCACAATTGGACGGCTGACTTCTGTTGTTGATTTCATTTGTTTGTTATTTCCTTCAATGTTTCCGATTTTAACACGTTTCATCAAAATGCTGAGGGACGAAAGCTTGACACACGTGTCTATGGAAACCACATTGGTATAAGGGACTGTTCTTATTCCCTTCTTTCTGTATAATGAACAATTATCCTAGTTAGCTATTCCTTATTCTTGATTTTCTTGGACTCGGATGACACGCGGGTAGCTATAATCTCCCACGTGCTGAGGTCAATTGCTGCTGTAACCACAATTGGACGGATGACTTCTGTTGTTATTTTCATTTGTTTGTTATTTCCTTCAATGTTTCCCATTCTAACACGTTTCATCGTAATGCTGAGGGACGAAAGCTTAACAAACATGTCTATGGAAACCACATTGGTATAAGGGACTGTTCTTATTCCCTTTTTTCTGTATAATGAACAATTATCCAAGTAAGCCATTCCACATTGTTGATTTTCTTGGACTCGGATGTCACGCAGGTTGCTATAATCTCCCACGTGGTAGGATCAATTGCTGCTCTAACAACAATTGAACGTCTGACTTCTGTTGTTGATTTCATTGGTTTGTTATTTCCTTCAATGTTTCTCAATCTAACACTTTTCATCGTAAATCACAGGGACGAAAACTTGACACACGTGTCTAAGGAAACCACTTTGGTATGAGGGACTGTTCTTATTCCTTTCCACATTGTCGATTTTCTTGGACTCGGATGTCACGCAGGTAGCTATAATCTCCCACGTGGTAAGATCAATTGCTGCTGTAACCACAAATGCACGACTGACTTCTGTTGTTGATTTCATTTGTTTGTTATTTCCTTCTATGTTTCTCATTCTAACACTTTTCATCGTATTGCACAGGGACGAAAGCTTGACACACGTGTCTAAGGAAACCACTTTGGTATAAGGGACTGTTCTTATTCCCTTCTTTTTGTTTAATGAACAATTATCCAAGTAAGCCATTCCACATTGTTGATTTTCTTGGACTCGGATGTCACGCAGGTAGCTATAATCTCCCACTTGGTAAGGTCAATTGCTGCTGTAACCACAAATGTACTACTGACTTCTGTTGTTGATTTCATTCGTTTGTTATTTTCTTCAATGTTTCTCATTCTAACACTTTTCATCGTATTGCACAGGGACGAAAGCTTGACACGCGTGTCTAAGGAAATCACATTGGTATAAGGGACTGTTCTTATTCCCTTCTTTTTGTTTAATGAACAATTATCCAAGTAAGCCATTCCACATTGTTGATTTTCTTGGACTCGGATGACACGCGGGTAGCTATAATCTCCCACTTGGTAAGGTCAATTGCTGCTGTAACCACAATTGGACGGCTGACTTCTGTTGTTGATTTCATTTGTTTGTTATTTCCTTCAATGTTTTCCATTCTAACACGTTTCATCAAAATGCTGAGGGACGAAAGCTTGACACACGTGTCTATGGAAACCACATTGGTATAAGGGACTGTTCTTATTCCCTTCTTTCTGTATAATGAACAATTATCCTAGTTAGCTATTCCTTATTCTTGATTTTCTTGGACTCGGATGACACGCGGGTAGCTATAATCTCCCACGTGCTGAGGTCAATTGCTGCTGTAACCACAATTGGACGGATGACTTCTGTTGTTATTTTCATTTGTTTGTTATTTCCTTCAATGTTTCCCATTCTAACACGTTTCATCGTAATGCTGAGGGACGAAAGCTTGACAAACATGTCTATGGAAACCACATTGGTATAAGGGACTGTTCTTATTCCCTTCTTTCTGTATAATGAACAATTATCCAAGTAAGCCATTCCACATTGTTGATTTTCTTGGACTCGGATGTCACGCAGGTTGCTATAATCTCCCACGTGGTAGAATCAATTGCTGCTCTAACAACAATTGAACGTCTGACTTCTGTTGTTGATTTCATTGGTTTGTTATTTCCTTCAATGTTTCTCAATCTAACACTTTTCATCGTAAATCACAGGGACGATAGCTTGACACACGTGTCTAAGGAAACCACATTGGTATAAGGGACTGTTTTTATTTCCTTCTTTCTGACAACAGAAGTCAGCCGTCCATTTGTGGTTACAACAGCAGTTGACCTTACCACGTGGGAGATTATAGCAACCTGCGTGACATCCGAGTCCAAGAAAATCAACAATGTGGAATGGCTTACTTGAATAACTGTTTATTAAACAAAAAAAAGGGAATCCGAACAGTCCCTTATACCAAAGTGGTTTTCTTAGACTCGTGTGTCAAGCTTTCGTCCCTCTGCAATACGATGAAAAGAGTTAGAATAAGAAACATTGGAGGAAATAAAAAACAAATGAAATCGACAACAGAAGTCAGCCGTCCATTTGTGGTTACAACAGCAATTGACCTTACCACGTGGGAGATTATAGCTACCTGCGTGACATCCGAGTCCAAGAAAATCAACAATGTGGAATGGCATACTTGAATAACTGTTTATTATACAAAAAAAAATGGGAATAAGAACAGTCCCTTATACCAAAGTGGTTTCCTTAGACACGTGTGTCAAGCTTTCGTCCCTCAGCAATACGATGAAGAGTGTTAGAATGAGAAACGATGAAGGAAATAACAAACGAATGAAATCAACAACAGAAGTCAGCCGTCCAATTGTGGTTACAGCAGCAATTGAGCTTACCACGTGGGAGATTATAGCTACCTGCGTGACATCCGATTCCAAGAAAATCAACAATGTGGAATGGCTTACTTGAACAATTGTTCATTAAACAATAAAAAAGGGAATAAGAACAGTCCGTTATACCAGAATGGTTTCCTTAGACACGTGTGTCAAGCTTTCGTCCGTCAGCAATACGACAAAAAGTGGTAGAGTAAGAAACATTGAAGGAAATAACAAACGAATGAAATCAACAACAGAAGTCAACCGTCCAGTTTTGGTTACAGCAGCAATTGACCTTACCACGTGGGAGGAAATCAAAAATGTGGAATGGCTTAATAAGAAACATTGGAGGAAATAACAAACAAATGAAATCAACAAAAGAAGTCAGTCGTGCATTTGTGGTTACAGCAGCAATTGACCTTACCACGTGGGAGATTATAGCTACCTGCGTGACATCCAAGTCCAAGAAAATCAACAATGTGGAATGGCTTACTTGAATAACTGTTTATTAAACAAAAAAAAGGGAATGCGAACAGTCCCTTATACCAAAGTGGTTTCCTTAGACACGTGTGACAAGCTTTCGTCCCTCAGCAATACAATTGAAAAGTGTTAGAATGAGAAACGATGAAGGAAATAATAAAACAAATGAAATTAACAACAGAAGTCAGCCGTCCAATTGTGGTCACAGCAGCAATTGACCTTACCACGTGGGAGATTATAGCTACCTGCGAGACATCCGAGTCCAAGAAAATCAACAATGTGGAATGGCCTACTTGGATAATTGTTGATTAAACAAAAAAAAAGAGAATAAGAACAGTCCCTTATACCAAAGTGGTTTCCTTAGACACGTGTGTCAAGCTTTCGTCTCTGTGCAATACGATGAAAAGTGTTAGAATGAGAAACATAGAAGGAAATAACAAACAAATGAAATCAACAACAGAAGTCAGTCGTGCATTTGTGGTTACAGCAGCAATTGACCTTACCACGTGGGAGATTATAGCTACCTGCGTGACATCCAAGTCCAAGAAAATCAACAATGTGGAATGGCTTACTTGAATAACTGTTTATTAAACAAAAAAAAGGGAATGCGAACAGTCCCTTATACCAAAGTGGTTTCCTTAGACACGTGTGTCAAGCTTTCGTCCCTCAGCAATACAATTGAAAAGTGTTAGATAGAGAAACGATGAAGGAAATAATAAAACAAATGAAATTAACAACAGAAGTCAGCCGTCCAATTGTGGTCACAGCAGCAATTGACCTTACCACGTGGGAGATTGTAGCTACCTGCGAGACATCCGAGTCCAAGAAAATCAACAATGTGGAATGGCCTACTTGGATAATTGTTGATTAAACAAAAAAAAGGAAATAAGAACAGTCCTTTATACCAAAGTGGTTTCCTTAGACACGTGTGTCAAGTTTTTGTCTCTGTGCAATACGATGAAGAGTGTTAGAATGAGAAACGATGAAGGAAATAACAAACGAATGAAATCAACAACAGAAGTCAGCCGTCCAATTGTGGTTACAGCAGCAATTGAGCTTACCACGTGGGAGATTATAGCTACCTGCGTGACATCCGATTCCAAGAAAATCAACAATGTGGAATGGCTTACTTGAACAATTGTTCATTAAACAATAAAAAAGGGAATAAGAACAGTCCGTTATACCAGAATGGTTTCCTTAGACACGTGTGTCAAGCTTTCGTCCGTCAGCAATACGACAAAAAGTGTTAGAGTAAGAAACATTGAAGGAAATAACAAACGAATGAAATCAACAACAGAAGTCAACCGTCCAGTTTTGGTTACAGCAGCAATTGACCTTACCACGTGGGAGGAAATCAAAAATGTGGAATGGCTTAATAAGAAACATTGGAGGAAATAACAAACAAATGAAATCAACAACAGAAGTCAGCCGTCCATTTGTGGTTACAGCAGCAATTGACCTTACCACGTATGAGATTATAGCTACCTGCGTGACATTCGAGTCCAAAAAAATCAACAATGTGGTTTAGCTCACTTGAATAACTGTTCATTAAACAAAAAAAAGGAAATGCGAACAGTCCCTTATACCAAAGTGGTTTCCTTAGACACGTGTGTCAAGCTTTCGTCCCTCAGCAATAAGATGAAAAGTGTTAGAGTAAGAAACATTGAAGGAAATAACAAACGAATGAAATCAACAACAGAAGTCAACCGTCCAGTTTTGGTTACAACAGCAATTGACCTTACCAATTGAGAGATTGTAGCTACATGCGTGACATCCGAGACCAAGAAAAACAACAATGTGAAATGGCTTACTCGGATAATTGTTCATTAAACAAAAAGAAGAGAATAAGAACAGTCCCTTATATCAATGTGGTTTCCTTAGACACGTGTGTCAAGCTTCCGTCTCTGTGCAATACGATAAAAAGTGTTAGAATGAGGAAGATTGTTGGAAATAACAAACAAATGAAATCAACAATAGATGTCAGTCGTGCATTTCTGGTTACAGCAGCAATTGACCTTACCAATTGAGAGATTATAGCTACCTGCGTGACATCCGAGACCAAGAAAAACAACAAAGTGAAATGGCTCACTTGGATAATTGTTCATTAAACAAAAAGAAGAGAATAAGAACAGTCCCTTATATCAATGTGGTTTCCTTAGACACGTGTGTCAAGCTTTTGTCTCTGTGCAATACGATGAAAAGTGTTAGAATGAGGAAGATTGAAGGAAATAACAAACGAATGAAATCAACAACAGAAGTCAGTCGTGCATTTGTGGTTACAGCAGCAATTGACCTCACCAATTGAGAGATTATAGCTACCTGCGTGAAATCCGAGACCATGAAAAACAACAATGTGAAATGGCTTACTTGGATAATTGTTCATCAAACAAAAAGAAGAGAATAAGAACAGTCCATTATATCAATGTGGTTTCCTCAGACACGTGTGTCAAGCTTTCGTCCCTGTGCAATACGATGAAAAGTGTTAGAATGAGAAACATTGAATTTAATAACAAACAAATGAAATCAACAACAGAAGTCAGCCGTCCATTTATTGTTAAAGCAGCAATTGATCTTACCACGTGGGAGATTATAGCTACCTGCGTGACATCCGAGTCCAAGAAAATCAACAATGTGAAATGGCTTATCTGGATAATTGTTCATCTAACAGAAAAAAGGGAATAAGAACAGTCCCTCATACCAATGTGGATTCCTTAGACACGTGTGTCAAGCATTCGTCCGTGTGCAATACGATGAAAAGTGTTAGAATGAGAAACATAGAAAGAAATAACGAACAAATGAAATCAACAACAGAAGTCAGTCGTGCATTTGTGGTACAGCAGCAATTGACCTTACCACGTAAAAGATTATAGCTACCTGCGTGTCATCCGAGTCCAAGAAAATCAACAATTTGGAATGGCTTACTTGGATAATTGACCATTATACAGAAAGAAGCGAATAAGAACAGTCCCTTATACCAATGTGGTTTCCATAGACACGCGTGTCAAGCTTTCGTCCCTGTGCAATACGATGAGAAGTGTTAGAATGAGAAACATTGAAGAAAATAACAAACAAATGAAATCAACAACAGAAGTCAGCCGTCCAATTGTGGTTACAGCCTTACCTTACCACGTGGGAGATTATAGCTACCCGCGTGTCATCCGAGTCCAAGAAAATCAACAATGTGGATTGGCTTACTTGGATAATTGTTCATCAAACAAAAAGAAGGGAATAAGAACAGTCCCTTATACCAAAGTGGTTTCCTTAGACACGTGTGTCAAGCTTTCGTCCCTGTGCAATACGATGAAAAGTGTTAGAATGAGAAACATAGAAGGAAATAACAAACAAATGAAATCAACAACCGAAGTCAGTCGTGCATTTGTGGTTACAGCAGCAATTGACCTTACTACGTGGGAGATTAGAGCTACCTGCGAGACATCCGAGTCCAAGAAAATCAATAATGTGGAATGGCCTACTTGGATAATTGTTGATTAAACAAAAAAAAGGAAATAAGAACAGTCCTTTATACCAAAGTGGTTTCCTTAGACACGTGTGTCAAGCTTTCATCCCTCAGCAATACGACAAAAAGTGTTAGAGTAAGAAACATTGAAGGAAATAACAAACGAATGAAATCAACAACAGAAGTCAACCGTCCAGTTTTAGTTACAGCAGCAATTGACCTTACCACGTGGGAGGTTGGTTTCCTTAAACACGCGTGTCAAGCTTTCGTCCCTGTGCAATACGATGAGAAGTGTTAGAATGAGAAACATTGAAAAAAATAACAAACGAATGAAATCAACAACAGAAGTCAGTCGTGCATTCGTGGTTACAGCAGCAATTGACCTTACCACGTGGGAAATTATAGCTACCTGCGTGACATCCGAGTCCAAGAAAATCAACAATGTGGAATGGCTTACTTGGATAATTGTTCATTAAACAAAAAGAAGGGAATAAGAACAGTCGCTTATACCAAAGTGGTTTCTTTAGACACGCGTGTCAAGCTTTCGTCCCTGTGCAATACGATGAAAAGTGTTAGAATGAGAAACATTGAAGAAAATAACAAACGAATGAAATCAACAACAGAAGTCAGTCGTGCATTTGTGGTTACAGCAGCAATTGACCTTACCACGTGGGATATTACAGCTACCTGCGTGACATCCGAGCCCAAGAAAATCAACAATGTGGAACGGCTTACTTGGATAATTGTTCATTAAACAAAAAGAAGGGAATAAGAACAGTCTCTTATACCAAAGTGGTTTCCTTAGACACGTGTGTCAAGCTTTCGTCCCTGTGCAATACGATGAAAAATGTTAGAATGAGAAAAATTGAAGGAAATAACAAACAACTGAAATCAACAACAGAAGTCAACCGTCCAGTTTTGGTTACAGCAGCAATTGACCTTACCACGTAGGAGGTTGGTTTCCTTAGACACGCGTGTCAAGCTTTCGTCCCTGTGCAATACGATGAAAAGTGTTAGAATGAGAAACATTGAAGAAATTAACAAACGAATGAAATCAACAACAGAAGTCAGTCGTGCATTCGTGGTTACAGCAGCAATTGACCTTACCACGTGGGAAATTATAGCTACCTGCGTGACATCCGAGTCCAAGAAAATCAACAATGTGGAATGGCTTACTTGGATAATTGTTCATTAAACAAAAAGAAGGGAATAAGAACAGTCCCTTATACCAAAGTGGTTTCTTTAGACACGCGTGTCAAGCTTTCGTCCCTGTGCAATACGATGAGAAGTGTTAGAATGAGAAACATTGAAAAAAATTACAAACGAATGAAATCAACAACAGAAGTCAGTCGTGCATTCGTGGTTACAGCAGCAATTGACCTTACCACGTGGGAAATTATAGCTACCTGCGTGACATCCGAGTCCAAGAAAATCAACAATGTGGAATGGCTTACTTGGATAATTGTTCATTAAACAAAAAGAAGGGAATAAGAACAGTCCCTTATACCAAAGTGGTTTCCTTAGACACGTGTGTCAAGCTTTCGTCCCTGTGCAATACGATGAAAAATGTTAGAATGAGAAAAATTAAAGGAAATAACAAACAAATGAAATCAACAACAGAAGTCAACCGTCCAGTTTTGGTTACAGCAGCAATTGACCTTACCACGTAGGAGGTTGGTTTCCTTAGACACGCGTGTCAAGCTTTCGTCCCTGTGCAATACGATGAAAAGTGTTAGAATGAGAAACATTGAAGAAATTAACAAACGAATGAAATCAACAACAGAAGTCAGTCGTGCATTCGTGGTTACAGCAGCAATTGACCTTACCACGTGGGAAATTATAGCTACCTGCGTGACATCCGAGTCCAAGAAAATCAACAATGTGGAATGGCTTACTTGGATAATTGTTCATTAAACAAAAAGAAGGGAATAAGAACAGTCCCTTATACCAAAGTGGTTTCTTTAGACACGCGTGTTAAGCTTTCGTCCCTGTGCAATACGATGAGAAGTGTTAGAATGAGAAACATTGAAAAAAATAACAAACGAATGAAATCAACAACAGAAGTCAGTCGTGCATTCGTGGTTACAGCAGCAATTGACCTTACCACGTGGGAAATTATAGCTACCTGCGTGACATCCGAGTCCAAGAAAATCAACAATGTGGAATGGCTTACTTGGATAATTGTTCATTAAACAAAAAGAAGGGAATAAGAACAGTCCCTTATACCAAAGTGGTTCCTTTAGACACGCGTGTCAAGCTTTCGTCCCTGTGCAATACGATGAAAAGTGTTAGAATGAGAAACATTGAAGAAAATAACAAATGAATGAAATCAACAACAGAAGTCAGTCGTGCATTTGTGGTTACAGCAGCAATTGACCTTACCACGTGGGATATTACAGCTACCTGCGTGACATCCGAGCCCAAGAAAATCAACAATGTGGAACGGCTTACTTGGATAATTGTTCATTAAACAAAAAGAAGGGAATAAGAACAGTCTCTTATACCAAAGTGGTTTCCTTAGACACGTGTGTCAAGCTTTCGTCCCTGTGCAATACGATGAAAAGTGTTAGAATGAGAAACATAGAAGGAAATAACAAACAAATGAAATCAACAACCGAAGTCAGTCGTGCATTTGTGGTTACAGCAGCAATTGACCTTACTACGTGGGAGATTAGAGCTACCTGCGAGACATCCGAGTCCAAGAAAATCAATAATGTGGAATGGCCTACTTGGATAATTGTTGATTAAACAAAAAAAAGGAAATAAGAACAGTCCTTTATACCAAAGTGGTTTCCTTAGACACGTGTGTCAAGCTTTCATCCCTCAGCAATACGACAAAAAGTGTAAGAGTAAGAAACATTGAAGGAAATAACAAACGAATGAAATCAACAACAGAAGTCAACCGTCCAGTTTTGGTTACAGCAGCAATTGACCTTACCACGTGGGAGGTTGGTTTCCTTAGACACGCGTGTCAAGCTTTCGTCCCTGTGCAATACGATGAAAAATGTTAGAATGAGAAAAATTAAAGGAAATAACAAACAAATGAAATCAACAACAGAAGTCAGTCGTGCATTTGTGGTTACAGCAGCAATTGACCTTACCACGTAAAAGATTATAGCTACCTGCGTGTCATCCGAGTCCAAGAAAATCAACAATGTGGAATGGCTTACTTGGATAATTGATCATTATACAGAAAGAAGGGAATAAGAACAGTCCCTTATACCAAAGTGGTTTCCTTAGACACGTGTGTCAAGCTTTCGTCCCTGTGCAATACGATGAAAAATGTTAGAATGAGAAAAATTAAAGGAAATAACAAACAAATGAAATCAACAACAGAAGTCAGTCGTGCATTTGTGGTTACAGCAGCAATTGACCTTACCACGTAAAAGATTATAGCTACCTGCGTGTCATCCGAGTCCAAGAAAATCAACAATGTGGAATGGCTTACTTGGATAATTGATCATTATACAGAAAGAAGGGAATAAGAACAGTCCCTTATACCAATGTGGTTTCCATAGACACGTGTGTCAAGCTTTCGTCTCTGTGCAATACGATGAGAAGTGTTAGAATGAGAAACTTTGAAGGAAATAACGAACAAATCAAATCAACAACAGAAGTCAGTCGTGCATTTGTGATTACAGCAGCAATTGATCTTACCACGTGGGAGATTATAGCTACCTGCGTGACATCCGAGTCCAAGAAAATCAACAATGTGGAATGGCTTACTTGGATAATTGATCATTATACAGAAAGAATGAAGTAAGAACAGTTCCTTATACCAATGTGGTTTCCATAGACACTTGTGTCAAGCTTTCGTCCCTGTGCAATACGATGAAAAGTGTTAGAATTAGTAACATTGAAGAAAATAACAAACGAATGAAATCAACAACAGAAGTCAGTCGTGCATTTGTGGTTACAGCAGCAATAGACCTTACCACGTGGGAGATTATAGCTACCTGCGTGACATCCGAGTCCAAGAAAATCAACAATGTGGAACGGCTTACTCGGATAATTGCTCATTAAACATAAAGAAGGGAATAAGAACAGTCCCTTATACCAAAGTGGTTTCCTTAGACACGTGTATCAAGCTTTCGTCCCTGTGCAATACGATGAAAAGTGTTAGAATGAGAAACATTGAAGGAAATAACAAACAAATGAAATCAACAACAGAAGTCAGTCGTGCATTTGTGGTTACAGCAGCAATTGACCTTACCACGTTAAAGATTATAGCTACCTGCGTGTCATCCGAGTCCAAGAAAATCAACAATGTGGAATGGCTTACTTGGATAATTGATCATCATACAGAAAGAAGGGAATAAGAACAGTCCCTTATACCAATGTGGTTTCCATAGACACGTGTGTCAAGCTTTCGTCCCTGTGCAATACGATGAGAAGTGTTAGAATGAGAAACATTGAAGGAAATAAAAAACAAATGAAATCAACAACAGAAGTCAGCCGTCCAATTGTGGTTACAGCAGCAATTGACCTTACCACGTGGGAGATTATAGCTACCCGCGTGTCATCCGAGTCCAAGAAAATCAACAATGTGGAATGGCTTACTTGGATAATCGATCATTATACAGAAAGAATGAAGTAAGAACAGTCCCTTATACCAATGTGGTTTCCATAGACACGTGTGTCAAGCTTTCGTCCCTGCGCAATACGATGAAAAGTGTAAGAATGAGAAACATTGAAGAAAATAACGAACGAATGAAATCAACAACAGAAGTCAGTCGTGCATTTGTGGTTACAGCAGCAATTGACCTCACCACGTGGGAGATTACAGCTACCTGCGTGACATCCGAGCCCAAGAAAATCAACAATGTGGAACGGCTTACTTGGATAATTGTTCATTAAACAAAAAGAAGGGAATAAGAACAGTCCCTTATACCAAAGTGGTTTCCTTAGACACGTGTGTCAAGCTTTCGTCCCTGCGCAATACGATGAAAAGTGTTAGAATGAGAAACATTGAAGAAAATAACGAACGAATGAAATCAACAACAGAAGTCAGTCGTGCATTTGTGGTTACAGCAGCAATTGACCTTACCACGTAAAAGATTATAGCTACCTGCGTGTCATCCAAGTCCAAGAGAATCAACAATGTGGAATGGCTCACTTGGATAATTGATCATTATACAGAAAGAAGGGAATAAGAACAGTCCCTTATACCAATGTGGTTTCCATAGACACGTGTGTCAAGCTTTCGTCCCTGTGCAATACGATGAGAAGTGTTAGAATGAGAAACATTGAAGGAAATAACAAACAAATCAAATCAACAACAGAAGTCAGTCGTGCATTTGTGATTACAGCAGCAATTGACCTTACCACGTGGGAGATTATAGCTACCTGCGTGACATTCGAGTCCACGAAAATCAACAATGTGGAATGGCTTACTTGGATAATTGTTGATTGAACAAAAAGAAGGGAATAAGAACAGTCCCTTATACCAAAGTGGTTTCCTTAGACACGCGTGTCAAGCTTTTGTCCCTGTGCAATACGATGAAAAGTGTTAGAATGAGAAACATAGAAGGAAATAACATACAAATGAAATCAACAACAGAAGTCAGTCGTGCATTTGTGGTTACAGCAGCAATTGACCTTACCACGTGGGAGATTATAGCTACCTGCGTGACATTCGAGTCCACGAAAATCAACAATGTGGAATGGCTTACTTGGATAATTGTTGATTGAACAAAAAGAAGGGAATAAGAACAGTCCCTCATACCAAAGTGGTTTCCTTAGACACGTGTGTCAAGCTTTCGTCCCTGTGCAAAGACGATGAGAAGTGTTAGAATGAGAAACATTGAAGGAAATAACAAACAAATGAAATCAACATTAGAAGTCAGTCGTGCATTTGTGGTTACAGCAGCAATTGACCTCACCACGTGGGAGATTATAGCTACCTGCGTGACATCCGAGTCCAAGAAAATCAACAATGTGGAATGGCCTACTTGGATAATTGTTGATTAAACAAAAAAAAAGAGAATAAGAACAGTCCCTTATACCAAAGTGGTTTCCTTAGACACGTGTCTCAAGCTTTCGTCTCTGTGCAATACGATGAAAAGTGTTAGAATGAGAAACATAGAAGGAAATAACAAACAAATGAAATCAACAACAGAAGTCAGTCGTGCATTTGTGATTACAGCAGCAATTGACCTTACCACGTGGGAGATTATAGCTACCTGCGTGACATCCGAGTCCAAGAAAATCAACAATGTGGAATGGCTTACTTGGATAATTGATCATTATACAGAAAGAAGGGAATAAGAACAGTCCCTTATACCAATGTGGTTTCCATAGACACGTGTGTCAAGCTTTCGTCCCTGTGCAATACGATGAGAAGTGTTAGAATGAGAAACATTGAAGGAAATAACAAACAAATCAAATCAACAACAGAAGTCAGTCGTGCATTTGTGGTTACAGCAGCAATTGACCTCACCACGTGGGAGATTACAGCTACCTGCGTGACATCCGAGCCCAAGAAAATCAACAATGTGGAACGGCTTACTTGGATAATTGTTCATTAAACAAAAAGAAGGGAATAAGAACAGTCCCTTATACCAAAGTGGTTTCCTTAGACACGTGTGTCAAGCTTTCGTCTCTGTGCAATACGATGAAAAATGTTAGAATGAGAAACATTGAAGAAAATATTAAACGAATTAAATCAACAACAGAAGTCAGTCGTGCATATGTGGTTACAGCAGCAATTGACCTTACCACGTGGGAGATTACAGCCACCTGCGTGACATCCGAGTCCAAGAAAATCAGCAATGTGGAATGGCTTACTTGGATAATTGTTCATTAAACAAAAAGAAGGAAATAAGAACAGTCCCTTATACCAAAGTGGATTCCTTAGACAGGCGTGTCAAGCTTTCGTCCCTGTGCAATACGATGAAAAGTGTTAGAATGAGAAACATAGAAGGAAATAACATACAAATGAAATCAACAACAGAAGTCAGTCGTGCATTTGTGGTTACAGCAGCAATTGACCTTATCACGTGGGAGATTATAGCTACCTGCGTGACATTCGAGTCCAAGAAAATCAACAATGTGGAATGGCTTACTTGGATAATTGTTGATTGAACAAAAAGAAGAGAATAAGAACAGTCCCTCATACCGAAGCGGTTTCCTTAGACACGTGTGTCAAGCTTTCGTCCCTGTGCAATACGATGAGAAGTGTTAGAATGAGAAACATTGAAGAAAATAACAAACGAATGAAATCAACAACAGAAGTCAGTCGTGCATTTGTGGTTACAGCAGCAATTGACCTTACCACGTGGGAGATTACAGCTACCTGCGTGACATCCGAGCCCAAGAAAATCAACAATGTGGAACGGCTTACTCGGATAATTGTTCATTAAACAAAAAGAAGGGAATAAGAACAGTCCCTTATACTAAAGTGGTTTCCTTAGACACGTGTGTCAAGCTTTCGTCCCTGTGCAATACGATGAAAAATGTTAGAATGAGAAACATAGAAGGAAATAACAAACAAATGAAATCAACAACAGAAGTCAGTCGTGCATTTGTGGTTACAGCAGCAATTGACCTTACCACGTGGGAGATTATAGCTACCTGCGTGACATCCGAGTCCAAGAAAATCAACAATGTGGAATGGCTTACTTGGATAATTGTTCATTAAACAAAAAGAAGGGAATAAGAACAGTCCCTCATACCAAAGTGGTTTCCTTAGACACGCGTGTCAAGCTTTCGTCCCTGTGCAATACGATGAAAAGTGTTAGAATGAGAAACATTGAAGAAAATAACAAACGAATGAAATCAACAACAGAAGTCAGTCGTGCATTTGTGGTTACAGCAGCAATTGACCTTACCACGTGGGAGATTACAGCTACCTGCGTGACATCCGAGCCCAAGAAAATCAACAATGTGGAACGGCTTACTCGGATAATTGTTCATTAAACAAAAAGAAGGGAATAAGAACAGTCCCTTATACTAAAGTGGTTTCTTTAGACACGTGTGTCAAGCTTTCGTCCCTGTGCAATACGATGAAAAATGTTAGAATGAGAAACATAGAAGGAAATAACAAACAAATGAAATCAACAACAGAAGTCAGTCGTGCATTTGTGGTTACAGCAGCAATTGACCTTACCACGTGGGAGATTATAGCTACCTGCGTGACATCCGAGTCCAAGAAAATCAACAATGTGGAATGGCTTACTTGGATAATTGTTCATTAAACAAAAAGAAGGGAATAAGAACAGTCCCTTATACCAAAGTGGTTTCCTTAGACACGTGTGTCAAGCTTTCGTCTCTGTGCAATACGATGAAAAATGTTAGAATGAGAAACATTGAAGAAAATATTAAACGAATTAAATCAACAACAGAAGTCAGTCGTGCATTTGTGGTTACAGCAGCAATTGACCTTACCACGTGGGAGATTACAGCCACCTGCGTGACATCCGAGTCCAAGAAAATCAGCAATGTGGAATGGCTTACTTGGATAATTGTTCATTAAACAAAAAGAAGGAAATAAGAACAGTCCCTTATACCAAAGTGGATTCCTTAGACAGGCGTGTCAAGCTTTCGTCCCTGTGCAATACGATGAAAAGTGTTAGAATGAGAAACATAGAAGGAAATAACATACAAATGAAATCAACAACAGAAGTCAGTCGTGCATTTGTGGTTACAGCAGCAATTGACCTTATCACGTGGGAGATTATAGCTACCTGCGTGACATTCGAGTCCAAGAAAATCAACAATGTGGAATGGCTTACTTGGATAATTGTTGATTGAACAAAAAGAAGAGAATAAGAACAGTCCCTCATACCGAAGCGGTTTCCTTAGACACGTGTGTCAAGCTTTCGTCCCTGTGCAATACGATGAGAAGTGTTAGAATGAGAAACATTGAAGAAAATAACAAACGAATGAAATCAACAACAGAAGTCAGTCGTGCATTTGTGGTTACAGCAGCAATTGACCTTACCACGTGGGAGATTACAGCTACCTGCGTGACATCCGAGCCCAAGAAAATCAACAATGTGGAACGGCTTACTCGGATAATTGTTCATTAAACAAAAAGAAGGGAATAAGAACAGTCCCTTATACTAAAGTGGTTTCCTTAGACACGTGTGTCAAGCTTTCGTCCCTGTGCAATACGATGAAAAATGTTAGAATGAGAAACATAGAAGGAAATAACAAACAAATGAAATCAACAACAGAAGTCAGTCGTGCATTTGTGGTTACAGCAGCAATTGACCTTACCACGTGGGTGATTATAGCTACCTGCGTGACATCCGAGTCCAAGAAAATCAACAATGTGGAATGGCTTACTTGGATAATTGTTCATTAAACAAAAAGAAGGGAATAAGAACAGTCCCTCATACCAAAGTGGTTTCCTTAGACACGCGTGTCAAGCTTTCGTCCCTGTGCAATACGATGAAAAGTGTTAGAATGAGAAACATTGAAGAAAATAACAAACGAATGAAATCAACAACAGAAGTCAGTCGTGCATTTGTGGTTACAGCAGCAATTGACCTTACCACGTGGGAGATTACAGCTACCTGCGTGACATCCGAGCCCAAGAAAATCAACAATGTGGAACGGCTTACTCGGATAATTGTTCATTAAACAAAAAGAAGGGAATAAGAACAGTCCCTTATACTAAAGTGGTTTCTTGAGACACGTGTGTCAAGCTTTCGTCCCTGTGCAATACGATGAAAAATGTTAGAATGAGAAACATAGAAGGAAATAACAAACAAATGAAATCAACAACAGAAGTCAGTCGTGCATTTGTGGTTACAGCAGCAATTGACCTTACCACGTGGGAGATTATAGCTACCTGCGTGACATCCGAGTCCAAGAAAATCAACAATGTGGAATGGCTTACTTGGATAATTGTTCATTAAACAAAAAGAAGGGAATAAGAACAGTCCCTTATACCAAAGTGGTTTCCTTAGACACGCGTGTCAAGCTTTTGTCCCTGTGCAATACGATGAAAAGTGTTAGAATGAGAAACATAGAAGGAAATAACATACAAATGAAATCAACAACAGAAGTCAGTCGTGCATTTGTGGTTACAGCAGCAATTGACCTTACCACGTGGGAGATTATAGCTACCTGCGTGACATTCGAGTCCACGAAAATCAACAATGTGGAATGGCTTACTTGGATAATTGTTGATTGAACAAAAAGAAGGGAATAAGAACAGTCCCTCATACCAAAGTGGTTTCCTTAGACACGTGTGTCAAGCTTTCGTCCCTGTGCAAAGACGATGAGAAGTGTTAGAATGAGAAACATTGAAGGAAATAACAAACAAATGAAATCAACATTAGAAGTCAGTCGTGCATTTGTGGTTACAGCAGCAATTGACCTCACCACGTGGGAGATTATAGCTACCTGCGTGACATCCGAGTCCAAGAAAATCAACAATGTGGAATGGCCTACTTGGATAATTGTTGATTAAACAAAAAAAAAGAGAATAAGAACAGTCCCTTATACCAAAGTGGTTTCCTTAGACACGTGTCTCAAGCTTTCGTCTCTGTGCAATACGATGAAAAGTGTTAGAATGAGAAACATAGAAGGAAATAACAAACAAATGAAATCAACAACAGAAGTCAGTCGTGCATTTGTGATTACAGCAGCAATTGACCTTACCACGTGGGAGATTATAGCTACCTGCGTGACATCCGAGTCCAAGAAAATCAACAATGTGGAATGGCTTACTTGGATAATTGATCATTATACAGAAAGAAGGGAATAAGAACAGTCCCTTATACCAATGTGGTTTCCATAGACACGTGTGTCAAGCTTTCGTCCCTGTGCAATACGATGAGAAGTGTTAGAATGAGAAACATTGAAGGAAATAACAAACAAATGAAATCAACATTAGAAGTCAGTCGTGCATTTGTGGTTACAGCAGCAATTGACCTTACCACGTGGGAGATTGTAGCTACCTGCGTGGCATCCGAGTCCAAGAAAATCAACAATGTGGAATGGCCTACTTGGATAATTGTTGATTAAACAAAAAAAAGAGAATAAGAACAGTCCCTTATACCAAAGTGGTTTCCTCAGACACGTGTGTCAAGCTTTCGTCCCTGTGCAATACGATGAAAAATGTTAGAATGAGAAACATTAAAGGAAATAAAAAACAAATGAAATCAACAACAGAAGTCAGTCGTGCATTTGTTGTTACAGCAGCAATTGACCTTACCACGTAAAAGATTATAGCTACCTGCGTGTCATCCGAGTCCAAGAAAATCAACAATGTGTAATGGCTTACTTGGATAATTGATCATTATACAGAAAGAAGGGAATAAGAACAGTCCCTTATACCAATGTGGTTTCTTTAGACACGTGTGTCAAGCTTTCGTCCCTGTGCAATACGATGAAAAATGTTAGAATGAGAAACATAGAAGGAAATAACAAACAAATGAAATCAACAACAGAAGTCAGTCGTGCATTTGTGGTTACAGCAGCAATTGACCTCACCACGTGGGAGATTACAGCTACCTGCGTGACATCCGAGCCCAAGAAAATCAACAATGTGGAACGGCTTACTTGGATAATTGTTCATTAAACAAAAAGAAGGGAATAAGAACAGTCCCTTATACCAAAGTGGTTTCCTTAGACACGTGTGTCAAGCTTTCGTCTCTGTGCAATACGATGAAAAATGTTAGAATGAGAAACATTGAAGAAAATATTAAACGAATTAAATCAACAACAGAAGTCAGTCGTGCATTTGTGGTTACAGCAGCAATTGACCTTACCACGTGGGAGATTACAGCCACCTGCGTGACATCCGAGTCCAAGAAAATCAGCAATGTGGAATGGCTTACTTGGATAATTGTTCATTAAACAAAAAGAAGGAAATAAGAACAGTCCCTTATACCAAAGTGGATTCCTTAGACAGGCGTGTCAAGCTTTCGTCCCTGTGCAATACGATGAAAAGTGTTAGAATGAGAAACATAGAAGGAAATAACATACAAATGAAATCAACAACAGAAGTCAGTCGTGCATTTGTGGTTACAGCAGCAATTGACCTTATCACGTGGGAGATTATAGCTACCTGCGTGACATTCGAGTCCAAGAAAATCAACAATGTGGAATGGCTTACTTGGATAATTGTTGATTGAACAAAAAGAAGAGAATAAGAACAGTCCCTCATACCGAAGCGGTTTCCTTAGACACGTGTGTCAAGCTTTCGTCCCTGTGCAATACGATGAGAAGTGTTAGAATGAGAAACATTGAAGAAAATAACAAACGAATGAAATCAACAACAGAAGTCAGTCGTGCATTTGTGGTTACAGCAGCAATTGACCTTACCACGTGGGAGATTACAGCTACCTGCGTGACATCCGAGCCCAAGAAAATCAACAATGTGGAACGGCTTACTCGGATAATTGTTCATTAAACAAAAAGAAGGGAATAAGAACAGTCCCTTATACTAAAGTGGTTTCCTTAGACACGTGTGTCAAGCTTTCGTCCCTGTGCAATACGATGAAAAATGTTAGAATGAGAAACATAGAAGGAAATAACAAACAAATGAAAGCAACAACAGAAGTCAGTCGTGCATTTGTGGTTACAGCAGCAATTGACCTTACCACGTGGGAGATTATAGCTACCTGCGTGACATCCGAGTCCAAGAAAATCAACAATGTGGAATGGCTTACTTGGATAATTGTTCATTAAACAAAAAGAAGGGAATAAGAACAGTCCCTCATACCAAAGTGGTTTCCTTAGACACGCGTGTCAAGCTTTCGTCCCTGTGCAATACGATGAAAAGTGTTAGAATGAGAAACATTGAAGAAAATAACAAACGAATGAAATCAACAACAGAAGTCAGTCGTGCATTTGTGGTTACAGCAGCAATTGACCTTACCACGTGGGAGATTACAGCTACCTGCGTGACATCCGAGCCCAAGAAAATCAACAATGTGGAACGGCTTACTCGGATAATTGTTCATTAAACAAAAAGAAGGGAATAAGAACAGTCCCTTATACTAAAGTGGTTTCTTTAGACACGTGTGTCAAGCTTTCGTCCCTGTGCAATACGATGAAAAATGTTAGAATGAGAAACATAGAAGGAAATAACAAACAAATGAAATCAACAACAGAAGTCAGTCGTGCATTTGTGGTTACAGCAGCAATTGACCTTACCACGTGGGAGATTATAGCTACCTGCGTGACATCCGAGTCCAAGAAAATCAACAATGTGGAATGGCTTACTTGGATAATTGTTCATTAAACAAAAAGAAGGGAATAAGAACAGTCCCTTATACCAAAGTGGTTTCCTTAGACACGCGTGTCAAGCTTTTGTCCCTGTGCAATACGATGAAAAGTGTTAGAATGAGAAACATAGAAGGAAATAACATACAAATGAAATCAACAACAGAAGTCAGTCGTGCATTTGTGGTTACAGCAGCAATTGACCTTACCACGTGGGAGATTATAGCTACCTGCGTGACATTCGAGTCCACGAAAATCAACAATGTGGAATGGCTTACTTGGATAATTGTTGATTGAACAAAAAGAAGGGAATAAGAACAGTCCCTCATACCAAAGTGGTTTCCTTAGACACGTGTGTCAAGCTTTCGTCCCTGTGCAAAGACGATGAGAAGTGTTAGAATGAGAAACATTGAAGGAAATAACAAACAAATGAAATCAACATTAGAAGTCAGTCGTGCATTTGTGGTTACAGCAGCAATTGACCTCACCACGTGGGAGATTATAGCTACCTGCGTGACATCCGAGTCCAAGAAAATCAACAATGTGGAATGGCCTACTTGGATAATTGTTGATTAAACAAAAAAAAAGAGAATAAGAACAGTCCCTTATACCAAAGTGGTTTCCTTAGACACGTGTCTCAAGCTTTCGTCTCTGTGCAATACGATGAAAAGTGTTAGAATGAGAAACATAGAAGGAAATAACAAACAAATGAAATCAACAACAGAAGTCAGTCGTGCATTTGTTGTTACAGCAGCAATTGACCTTACCACGTAAAAGATTATAGCTACCTGCGTGTCATCCGAGTCCAAGAAAATCAACAATGTGTAATGGCTTACTTGGATAATTGATCATTATACAGAAAGAAGGGAATAAGAACAGTCCCTTATACCAATGTGGTTTCCATAGACACGTGTGTCAAGCTTTCGTCCCTGTGCAATACGATGAGAAGTGTTAGAATGAGAAACATTGAAGGAAATAACAAACAAATCAAATCAACAACAGAAGTCAGTCGTGCATTTGTGATTACAGCAGCAATTGACCTTACCACGTGGGAGATTATAGCTACCTGCGTGACATCCGAGTCCAAGAAAATCAACAATGTGGAATGGCTTACTTGGATAATTGATCATTATACAGAAAGAATGAAGTAAGAACAGTCCCTTATACCAATGTGGTTTCCATAGACACGTGTGTCAAGCTTTCGTCCCTGTGCAATACGATGAAAAGTGTTAGAATGAGAAACATTGAAGAAAATAACAAACGAATGAAATCAACAACAGAAGTCAGTCGTACATTTGTGGTTACAGCAGCAATTGACCTTACCACGTGGGAGATTATAGCTACCTGCGTGACATCCGAGTCCAAGAAAATCAACAATGTGGAACGGCTTACTTGGATAATTGTTCATTAAACAAGAAGAAGGGAATAAGAACAGTCCCTTATACCAAAGTGGTTTCCTTAGACACGTGTGTCAAGCTTTCGTCCCTGTGCAATACGATGAAAAATGTTAGAATGAGAAACATAGAAGGAAATAACAAACAAATGAAATCAACAACAGAAGTCAGTCGTGCATTTGTGGTTACAGCAGCAATTGACCTTACCACGTAAAAGATTATAGCTACCTGCGTGTCATCCGAGTCCAAGAAAATCAACAATGTGGAATAGCTTACTTGGATAATTGTCCATTAAACAAAAAGAAGGGAATAAGAACAGTCCCTTATACCAAAGTGGTTTCCTTAGACACGCGTGTCAAGCTTTCGTCCCTGTGCAATACGATGAAAAGTGTTAGAATGAGAAGCATTGAAGAAAATAACAAACGAATGAAATCAACAACAGAAGTTAGTCGTGCATTTGTGGTTACAGCAGCAATTGACCTTACCACGTGGGAGATTATAGCTACCTGCGTGACATCCGAGTCCAAGAAAATCAACAATGTGGAATGGCCTACTTGGATAATTGTTGATTAAACAAAAAAAAGAGAATAAGAACAGTCCCTCATACCAAAGTGGTTTCCTTAGACACGTGTGTCAAGCTTTCGTCCCTGTGCAATACGATGAGAAGTGTTAGAATGAGAAACATTGAAGGAAATAACAAACAAATGAAATCAACATTAGAAGTCAGTCGTGCATTTGTGGTTACAGCAGCAATTGACCTTACCACGTGGGAGATTATAGCTACCTGCGTGACATCCGAGTCCAAGAAAATCAACAATGTGGAATGGCCTACTTGGATAATTGTTGATTAAACAAAAAAAAGAGAAGAAGAACAGTCCCTTATACCAAAGTGGTTTCCTTAGACACGCGTGTCAAGCTTTCGTCCCTGTGCAATACGATGAAAAGTGTTAGAATGAGAAACATAGAAGAAAACATACAAATGAAATCAACAACAGAAGTCAGTCGTGCATTTGTGGTTACAGCAGCAATTGACCTTACCACGTGGGAGATTATAGCTACCTGCGTGACATCCGAGTCCAAGAAAATCAACAATGTGGAATGGCCTACTTGGATAATTGTTGATTAAACAAAAAAAAGAGAAGAAGAACAGTCCCTTATACCAAAGTGGTTTCCTTAGACACGCGTGTCAAGCTTTCGTCCCTGTGCAATACGATGAAAAGTGTTAGAATGAGAAACATAGAAGGAAATAACATACAAATGAAATCAACAACAGAAGTCAGTCGTGCATTTGTGGTTACAGCAGCAATTGACCTTACCACGTGGGAGATTATAGCTACCTGCGTGACATCCGAGTCCAAGAAAATCAACAATGTGGAATGGCCTACTTGGATAATTGTTGATTAAACAAAAAAAAGAGAATAAGAACAGTCCCTTATACCAAAGTGGTTTCCTTAGACACGTGTGTCAAACTTTCGTCCCTGTGCAATACGATGAAAAGTGTTAGAATGAGAAACTTAGAGGGAAATAACAAACAAATGAAATCAACAACAAAAGTCAGTCGTGCATTTGTGGTTACAGCAGCAATTGACCTTACCACGTGGGAGATTATAGCTACCTGCGTGACATCCGAGTCCAAGAAAATCAACAATGTGGAATGGCCTACTTGGATAATTGTTGATCAAACAAAAAAAAGAGAATAAGAACAGTCCCTTATACCAAAGTGGTTTCCTTAGACACGTGTGTCAAGCTTTCGTCCCTGTGCAATACGATGAAAAGTATTAGAATGAGAAACATTGAAGGAAATAACAAACAAATGAAATCAACATTAGAAGTCAGTCGTGCATTTGTGGTTACAGCAGCAATTGACCTTACCACGTGGGAGATTATAGCTACCTGCGTGACATCCGAGTCCAAGAAAATCAACAATGTGGAATGGCCTACTAGGATAATTGTTGATTAAACAAAAAAAAGAGAATAAGAACAGTCCCTTATACCAAAGTGGTTTCCTTAGACACGTGTGTCAAGCTTTCGTCCCTGTGCAATACGATGAAAAGTGTTAGAATGAGAAACATTGAAGGAAATAACAAACAAATGAAATCAACAACAGAAGTCAGTCGTGCATTTGTGGTTACAGCAGCAATTGACCTCACCACGTGGGAGATTATAGCTACCTGCGTGACATCCGAGTCCAAGAAAATCAACAATGTGGAATGGCCTACTAGGATAATTGTTGATTAAACAAAAAAAAGAGAATAAGAACAGTCCCTTATACCAAAGTGGTTTCCTTAGACACGTGTGTCAAGCTTTCGTCCCTGTGCAATACGATGAAAAGTGTTAGAATGAGAAACATTGAAGGAAATAACAAACAAATGAAATCAACAACAGAAGTCAGTCGTGCATTTGTGGTTACAGCAGCAATTGACCTTACCACGTGGGAGATTATAGCTACCTGCGTGACATCCGAGTCCAAGAAAATCAACAATGTGGAATGGCTTACTTGGATAATTGTTGATTGAACAAAAAGAAGGGAATAAGAACAGTCCCTCATACCAAAGTGGTTTCCTTAGACACGTGTGTCAAGCTTTCGTCCCTGTGCAATACGATGAAAAGTGTTAGAATGAGAAACATTGAAGGAAATAACAAACAAATGAAATCAACAACAGAAGTCAGTCGTGCATTTGTGGTTACAGCAGCAATTTACCTTACCACGTAAAAGATTATAGCTGCCTGCGTGTCATCCGAGTCCAAGAAAATCAACAATGTGGAATGGCTCACTTGGATAATTGATCATTATACAGAAAGAAGGGAATAAGAACAGTCCCTTATACCAATGTGGTTTCCTTAGACACGTGTGTCAAGCTTTCGTCCCTGTGCAATACGATGAAAAGTGTTAGAATGAGAAACATAGAAGGAAATAACAAACAAATGAAATCAACAACAGAAGTCAGTCGTGCATTTGTGGTTACAGCAGCAATTGACCTTACCACGTGGGAGATTATAGTTACCTGCGTGACATCCGAGTCCAAGAAAATCAACAATGTGGAATGGCCTACTTGGATAATTGTTGATTAAACAGAAAAAAGAGAATTAGAACAGTCCCTTATACCAAAGTGGTTTTCTTAGACACGTGTGTGAAGCTTTCGTTCCTGTGCAATACGATGAAAAGTGTTAGAATGAGGAACATTGAAGGAAATAACAAACAAATGAAATCAACATTAAAAGTCAGTCGTGCATTTGTGGTTACAGCAGCAATTGACCTTACCACGTGGGAGATTATAGCTACCTGCGTGACATCCGAGTCCAAGAAAATCAACAATGTGGAATGGCCTACTTGTATAATTGTTGATTAAACGAAAAAAAGAGAATAAGAACAGTCCCTTATACCAAAGTGGTTTCCTTAGACACGCGTGTCAAGCTTTCGTCCCTGTGCAATACGATGAGAAGTGTTAGAATGAGAAACATTGAAGGAAATAACAAACAAATGAAATCAACATTAGAAGTCAGTCGTGCATTTGTGGTTACAGCAGCAATTGACCTTACCACGTGGGAGATTATAGCTACCTGCGTGACATCCGAGTCCAAGAAAATCAACAATGTGGAATGGCTTACTTGGATAATTGTTCATCAAACAAAAAGAAGGGAATAAGAACAGTCCCTTATACCAAAGTGGTTTCTTTAGACACGCGTGTCAAGCTTTCGTCCCTGTGCAATACGATGAAAAGTGTTAGAATGAGAAACATTGAAGAAAATAACAAACGAATGAAATCAACAAAAGAAGTCAGTCGTGCATTTGTGGTTAAAGCAGCAATTGACCTTACGACGTGGGAGATTACAGCTACCTGCGTGACATCCGAGCCCAAGAAAATAAACAATGTGGAATGGCTTACTTGGATAATTGTTCATCAAACAAAAAGAAGGGAATAAGAACAGTCCCTTATACCAAAGTGGTTTCCTTAGACACGTGTGTCAAGCTTTCGTCCCTGTGCAATACGATGAAAAATGTTAGAATGAGAAACATTAAAGGAAATAACAAACAAATGAAATCAACAACAGGAGTCAGTCGTGCATTTGTGGTTACAGCAGCAATTGACCTTACCACGTAAAAGATTATAGCTACCTGCGTGTCATCCGAGTCCAAGAAAATCAACAATGTGGAATGGCTTACTTGGATAATTGATCATTATACAGAAAGAAGGGAATAAGAACAGTCCCTTATACCAATGTGGTTTCCATAGACACGTGTGTCAAGCTTTCGTCCCTGTGCAATACGATGAGAAGTGTTAGAATGAGAAACATTGAAGGAAATAACAAACAAATCAAATCAACAACAGAAGTCAGTCGTGCATTTGTGAATACAGCAGCAATTGACCTTACCACGTGGGAGATTATAGCTACCTGCGTGACATCCGAGTCCAAGAAAATCAACAATGTGGAATGGCTTACTTGGATAATTGATCATTATACAGAAAGAATGAAGTAAGAACAGTCCCTTATACCAATGTGGTTTCCATAGACACGTGTGTCAAGCTTTCGTCCCTGTGCAATACGATGAAAAGTGTTAGAATGAGAAACATTGAAGAAAATAACAAACGAATTAAATCAACAACAGAAGTCAGTCGTGCATTTGTGGTTACAGCAGCAATTGACCTTACCACGTGGGAGATTATAGCTACCTGCGTGACATCCGAGTCCAAGAAAATCAACAATGTGGACCGGCTTACTCGGATAATTGTTCATTAAACATAAAGAAGGGAATAAGAACAGTCCCTTATACCAAAGTGGTTTCCTTAGACACGTGTGTCAAGCTTTCGTCCCTGTGCAATACGATGAAAAGTGTTAGAATGAGAAACATTGAAGGAAATAACAAACAAATGAAATCAACAACAGAAGTCAGTCGTGCATTTGTGGTTACAGCAGCAATTGACCTTACCACGTTAAAGATTATAGCTACCTGCGTGTCATCCGAGTCCAAGAAAATCAACAATGTGGAATGGCTTACTTGGATAATTGATCATCATACAGAGAGAAGGGAATAAGAACAGTCCCTTATACCAATGTGGTTTCCATAGACACGTGTGTCAAGCTTTCGTCCCTGTGCAATACGATGAGAAGTGTTAGAATGAGAAACATTGAAGGAAATAAAAAACAAATGAAATCAACAACAGAAGTCAGCCGTCCAATTGTGGTTACAGCAGCAATTGACCTCACCACGTGGGAGATTATAGCTACCCGCGTGTCATCCGAGTCCAAGAAAATCAACAATGTGGAATGGCTTACTTGGATAATTGTTCATTAAACAAGAAGAAGGGAATAAGAACAGTCCCTTATACCAAAGTGGTTTCCTAACACACGTGTGTCGAGCTTTCGTCCCTGTGCAATACGATGAAAAGTGTTACAATGAGAAACATAGAAGGAAATAACAAACAAATGAAATCAACAACAGAAGTCAGTCGTGCATTTGTGGTTACAGCAGCAATTGACCTTACCACGTGGGAGATTATAGCTACCTGCGTGACATCCGAGTCCAAGAAAATCAACAATGTGGAATGGCTTACTTGGATAATTGTTCATTAAACAAAAAGAAGGGAATAAGAACAGTCCCTTATACCAAAGTGGTTTCCTTAGACACGCGTGTCAAGCTTTCGTCCCTGTGCAATACGATGAAAAGTGTTAGAATGAGAAACATAGAAGGAAATAACATGCAAATGAAATCAACAACAGAAGTCAGTCGTGCATTTGTGGTTACAGCAGCAATTGACCTTACCACGTGGGAGATTACAGCTACCTGCGTGACATCCGAGCCCAAGAATATCAACAATGTGGAACGGCTTACTTGGATAATTGTTCATTAAACAAGAAGAAGGGAATAAGAAGAGTCCCTTATACCAAAGTGGTTTCCTTAGACACGTGTGTCAAGCTTTCGTCCCTGTGCAATACGATGAAAAGTGTTAGAATGAGAATCATTGAAGAAAATAACAAACGAATGAAATCAACAACAGAAGTCAGTCGTGCATTCGTGGTTACAGCAGCAATTGACCTTAACACGTGGGAAATTATAGCTACCTGCGTGACATCCGAGTCCAAGAAAATCAACAATGTGGAATGGCTTACTTGGATAATTGTTCATTAAACAAAAAGAAGGGAATAAGAACAGTCCCTTATACCAAAGTGGTTTCTTTAGACACGCGTGTCAAGCTTTCGTCCCAGTGCAATACGATGAGAAGTGTTAGAATGAGAAACATTGAAAAAAATAACAAACGAATGAAATCAACAACAGAAGTCAGTCGTGCATTCGCGGTTACAGCAGCAATTGTCCTTACCACGTGGGAAATTATAGCTACCTGCGTGACATCCGAGTCCAAGAAAATCAACAATGTGGAATGGCTTACTTGGATAATTGTTCATTAAACAAAAAGAAGGGAATAAGAACAGTCCCTTATACCAAAGTGGTTTCTTTAGACACGCGTGTCAAGCTTTCGTCCCTGTGCAATACGATGAAAAGTGTTAGAATGAGAAACATTGAAGAAAATAACAAACGAATGAAATCAACAACAGAAGTCAGTCGTGCATTTGTGGTTACAGCAGCAATTGACCTTACCACGTGGGATATTACAGCTACCTGCGTGACATCCAAGTCCAAGAAAATCAACAATGTGGAATGGCTCACTTGGATAATTGATCATTATACAGAAAGAAGGGAATAAGAACAGTCCCTTATACCAATGTGGTTTCCATAGACACGTGTGTCAAGCTTTCGTCCCTGTGCAATACGATGAGAAGTGTTAGAATGAGAAACATTGAAGGAAATAACAAACAAATCAAATCAACAACAGAAGTCAGTCGTGCATTTGTGATTACAGCAGCAATTGACCTTACCACGTGGGAGATTATAGCTACCTGCGTGACATCCGAGTCCAAGAAAATCAACAATGTGGAATGGCTTACTTGGATAATTGATCATTATACAGAAAGAATGAAGTAAGAACAGTCCCTTATACCAATGTGGTTTCCATAGACACGTGTGTCAAGCTATCGTCCCTGTGCAATACGATGAAAAGTGTTAGAATGAGAAACATTGAAGAAAATAACAAACGAATGAAATCAACAACAGAAGTCAGTCGTGCATTTGTGGTTACAGCAGCAATTGACCTTACCACGTGGGAGATTACAGCTACCTGCGTGACATCCGAGCACAAGAAAATCAACAATGTGGAACGGCTTACTTGGATAATTGTTCATTAAACAAAAAGAAGGGAATAAGAACAGTCCCTTATACCAAAGTGGTTTCCTTAGACACGTGTGTCAAGCTTTCGTCTCTGTGCAATACGATGAAAAATGTTAGAATGAGAAACATTGAAGAAAATATTAAACGAATGAAATCAACAACAGAAGTCAGTCGTGCATTTGTGGTTACAGCAGCAATTGACCTTAATACGTGGGAGATTACAGCTACCTGCGTGACATCCGAGTCCAAGAAAATCAGCAATGTGGTATGGCTTACTTGGATAATTGTTCATTAAACAAAAAGAAGGAAATAAGAACAGTCCCTTATACCAAAGTGGTTTCCTTAGACAGGCGTGTCAAGCTTTCGTCCCTGTGCAATACGATGAAAAGTGTTAGAATGAGAAACATAGAAGGAAATAACATACAAATGAAATCAACAACGGAAGTCAGTCGTGCATTTGTGGTTACAGCAGCAATTGACCTTATCACGTGCGAGATTATGGCTACCTGCGTGACATTCGAGTCCAAGAAAATCAACAATGTGGAATGGCTTACTTGGATAATTGTTGATTGAACAAAAAGAAGAGAATAAGAAGAGTCCCTCATACCGAAGTGGTTTCCTTAGACACGTGTGTCAAGCTTTCGTCCCTGTGCAATACGATGAGAAGTGTTAGAATGAGAAACATTGAAGAAAATAACAAACGAATGAAATCAACAACAGAAGTCAGTCGTGCATTTGTGGTTACAGCAGCAATTGACCTTACCACGTGGGAGATTTCAGCTACCTGCGTGACATCCGAGCCCAAGAAAATCAACAATGTGGAACGGCTTACTTGGATAATTGCTCATTAAACAAAAAGAAGGGAATAAGAACAGTCCCTTATACCAAAGTGGTTTCCTTAGACACGCGTGTCAAGCTTTCGTCCCTGTGCAATACGATGAAAAGTGTTAGAATGAGAAACATTGAAGAAAATAACAAACGAATGAAATCAACAACAGAAGTCAGTCGTGCATTTGTGGTTACAGCAGCAATTGACCTTACCACGTGGGAGATTACAGCTACCTGCGTGACATCCGAGCCCAAGAAAATCAACAATGTGGAACGGCTTACTCGGATAATTGTTCATTAAACAAAAAGAAGGGAATAAGAACAGTCCCTTATACTAAAGTGGTTTCCTTAGACACGTGTGTCAAGCTTTCGTCCCTGTGCAATACGATGAAAAATGTTAGAATGAGAAACATAGAAGGAAATAACAAACAAATGAAATCAACAACAGAAGTCAGTCGTGCATTTGTGGTTACAGCAGCAATTGACCTTACCACGTGGGAGATTATAGCTACCTGCGTGACATCCGAGTCCAAGAAAATCAACAATGTGGAATGGCTTACTTGGATAATTGTTCATTAAACAAAAAGAAGGGAATAAGAACAGTCCCTTATACCAAAGTGGTTTCCTTAGACACGCGTGTCAAGCTTTTGTCCCTGTGCAATACGATGAAAAGTGTTAGAATGAGAAACATAGAAGGAAATAACATACAAATGAAATCAACAACAGAAGTCAGTCGTGCATTTGTGGTTACAGCAGCAATTGACCTTACCACGTGGGAGATTATAGCTACCTGCGTGACATTCGAGTCCACGAAAATCAACAATGTGGAATGGCTTACTTGGATAATTGTTGATTGAACAAAAAGAAGGGAATAAGAACAGTCCCTCAAACCAAAGTGGTTTCCTTAGACACGTGTGTCAAGCTTTCGTCCCTGTGCAAAGACGATGAGAAGTGTTAGAATGAGAAACATTGAAGGAAATAACAAACAAATGAAATCAACATTAGAAGTCAGTCGTGCATTTGTGGTTAAAGCAGCAATTGACCTTACGACGTGGGAGATTACAGCTACCTGCGTGACATCCGAGCCCAAGAAAATCAACAATGTGGAATGGCTTACTTGGATAATTGTTCATTAAACAAAAAGAAGGGAATAAGAACAGTCCCTTATACCAAAGTGGTTTCCTTAGACACGTGTGTCAAGCTTTCGTCCCTGTGCAATACGATGAAAAATGTTAGAATGAGAAACATTAAAGGAAATAACAAACAAATGAAATCAACAACAGGAGTCAGTCGTGCATTTGTGGTTACAGCAGCAATTGACCTTACCACGTAAAAGATTATAGCTACCTGCGTGTCATCCGAGTCCAAGAAAATCAACAATGTGGAATGGCTTACTTGGATAATTGATCATTATACAGAAAGAAGGGAATAAGAACAGTCCCTTATACCAATGTGGTTTCCATAGACACGTGTGTCAAGCTTTCGTCCCTGTGCAATACGATGAGAAGTGTTAGAATGAGAAACATTGAAGGAAATAACAAACAAATCAAATCAACAACAGAAGTCAGTCGTGCATTTGTGAATACAGCAGCAATTGACCTTACCACGTGGGAGATTATAGCTACCTGCGTGACATCCGAGTCCAAGAAAATCAACAATGTGGAATGGCTTACTTGGATAATTGATCATTATACAGAAAGAATGAAGTAAGAACAGTCCCTCATACCAATGTGGTTTCCATAGACACGTGTGTCAAGCTTTCGTCCCTGTGCAATACGATGAAAAGTGTTAGAATGAGAAACATTGAAGAAAATAACAAACGAATTAAATCAACAACAGAAGTCAGTCGTGCATTTGTGGTTACAGCAGCAATTGACCTTACCACGTGGGAGATTATAGCTACCTGCGTGACATCCGAGTCCAAGAAAATCAACAATGTGGACCGGCTTACTCGGATAATTGTTCATTAAACATAAAGAAGGGAATAAGAACAGTCCCTTATACCAAAGTGGTTTCCTTAGACACGTGTGTCAAGCTTTCGTCCCTGTGCAATACGATGAAAAGTGTTAGAATGAGAAACATTGAAGGAAATAACAAACAAATGAAATCAACAACAGAAGTCAGTCGTGCATTTGTGGTTACAGCAGCAATTGACCTTACCACGTTAAAGATTATAGCTACCTGCGTGTCATCCGAGTCCAAGAAAATCAACAATGTGGAATGGCTTACTTGGATAATTGATCATCATACAGAGAGAAGGGAATAAGAACAGTCCCTTATACCAATGTGGTTTCCATAGACACGTGTGTCAAGCTTTCGTCCCTGTGCAATACGATGAGAAGTGTTAGAATGAGAAACATTGAAGGAAATAAAAAACAAATGAAATCAACAACAGAAGTCAGCTGTCCAATTGTGGTTACAGCAGCAATTGACCTCACCACGTGGGAGATTATAGCTACCTGCGTGACATCCGAGTCCAAGAAAATCAACAATGTGGAATGGCTTACTTGGATAATTGATCATTAAACAAGAAGAAGGGAATAAGAACAGTCCCTTATACCAAAGTGGTTTCCTAACACACGTGTGTCGAGCTTTCGTCCCTGTGCAATACGATGAAAAGTGTTAGAATGAGAAACATAGAAGGAAATAACAAACAAATGAAATCAACAACAGAAGTCAGTCGTGCATTTGTGGTTACAGCAGCAATTGACCTTACCACGTGGGAGATTATAGCTACCTGCGTGACATCCGAGTCCAAGAAAATCAACAATGTGGAATGGCTTACTTGGATAATTGTACATTAAACAAAAAAAAGGGAATAAGAACAGTCCCTTATACCAAAGTGGTTTCCTTAGACACGCGTGTCAAGCTTTCGTCCCTGTGCAATACGATGAAAAGTGTTAGAATGAGAAACATAGAAGGAAATAACATGCAAATGAAATCAACAACAGAAGTCAGTCGTGCATTTGTGGTTACAGCAGCAATTGACCTTACCACGTGGGAGATTACAGCTACCTGCGTGACATCCGAGCCCAAGAATATCAACAATGTGGAACGGCTTACTTGGATAATTGTTCATTAAACAAGAAGAAGGGAATAAGAAGAGTCCCTTATACCAAAGTGGTTTCCTTAGACACGTGTGTCAAGCTTTCGTCCCTGTGCAATACGATGAAAAGTGTTAGAATGAGAATCATTGAAGAAAATAACAAACGAATGAAATCAACAACAGAAGTCAGTCGTGCATTCGTGGTTACAGCAGCAATTGACCTTAACACGTGGGAAATTATAGCTACCTGCGTGACATCCGAGTCCAAGAAAATCAACAATGTGGAATGGCTTACTTGGATAATTGTTCATTAAACAAAAAGAAGGGAATAAGAACAGTCCCTTATACCAAAGTGGTTTCTTTAGACACGCGTGTCAAGCTTTCGTCCCAGTGCAATACGATGAGAAGTGTTAGAATGAGAAACATTGAAAAAAATAACAAACGAATGAAATCAACAACAGAAGTCAGTCGTGCATTCGCGGTTACAGCAGCAATTGTCCTTACCACGTGGGAAATTATAGCAACCTGCGTGACATCCGAGTCCAAGAAAATCAACAATGTGGAATGGCTTACTTGGATAATTGTTCATTAAACAAAAAGAAGGGAATAAGAACAGTCCCTTATACCAAAGTGGTTTCTTTAGACACGCGTGTCAAGCTTTCGTCCCTGTGCAATACGATGAAAAGTGTTAGAATGAGAAACATTGAAGAAAATAACAAACGAATGAAATCAACAACAGAAGTCAGTCGTGCATTTGTGGTTACAGCAGCAATTGACCTTACCACGTGGGAGATTATAGCTACCTGCGTGACATCCGAGTCCAAGAAAATCAACAATGTGGACCGGCTTACTCGGATAATTGTTCATTAAACATAAAGAAGGGAATAAGAACAGTCCCTTATACCAAAGTGGTTTCCTTAGACACGTGTGTCAAGCTTTCGTCCCTGTGCAATACGATGAAAAGTGTTAGAATGAGAAACATTGAAGGAAATAACAAACAAATGAAATCAACAACAGAAGTCAGTCGTGCATTTGTGGTTACAGCAGCAATTGACCTTACCACGTTAAAGATTATAGCTACCTGCGTGTCATCCGAGTCCAAGAAAATCAACAATGTGGAATGGCTTACTTGGATAATTGATCATCATACAGAGAGAAGGGAATAAGAACAGTCCCTTATACCAATGTGGTTTCCTTAGACACGCGTGTCAAGCTTTTGTCCCTGTGCAATACGATGAAAAGTGTTAGAATGAGAAACATAGAAGGAAATAACATACAAATGAAATCAACAACAGAAGTCAGTCGTGCATTTGTGGTTACAGCAGCAATTGACCTTACCACGTGGGAGATTATAGCTACCTGCGTGACATTCGAGTCCACGAAAATCAACAATGTGGAATGGCTTACTTGGATAATTGTTCATTAAACAAGAAGAAGGGAATAAGAAGAGTCCCTTATACCAAAGTGGTTTCCTTAGACACGTGTGTCAAGCTTTCGTCCCTGTGCAATACGATGAAAAGTGTTAGAATGAGAATCATTGAAGAAAATAACAAACGAATGAAATCAACAACAGAAGTCAGTCGTGCATTCGTGGTTACAGCAGCAATTGACCTTAACACGTGGGAAATTATAGCTACCTGCGTGACATCCGAGTCCAAGAAAATCAACAATGTGCAATGGCTTACTTGGATAATTGTTCATTAAACAAAAAGAAGGGAATAAGAACAGTCCCTTATACCAAAGTGGTTTCTTTAGACACGCGTGTCAAGCTTTCGTCCCAGTGCAATACGATGAGAAGTGTTAGAATGAGAAACATTGAAAAAAATAACAAACGAATGAAATCAACAACAGAAGTCAGTCGTGCATTCGCGGTTACAGCAGCAATTGTCCTTACCACGTGGGAAATTATAGCTACCTGCGTGACATCCGAGTCCAAGAAAATCAACAATGTGGAATGGCTTACTTGGATAATTGTTCATTAAACAAAAAGAAGGGAATAAGAACAGTCCCTTATACCAAAGTGGTTTCTTTAGACACGCGTGTCAAGCTTTCGTCCCTGTGCAATACGATGAAAAGTGTTAGAATGAGAAACATTGAAGAAAATAACAAACGAATGAAATCAACAACAGAAGTCAGTCGTGCATTTGTGGTTACAGCAGCAATTGACCTTACCACGTGGGAGATTATAGCTACCTGCGTGACATCCGAGTCCAAGAAAATCAACAATGTGGACCGGCTTACTCGGATAATTGTTCATTAAACATAAAGAAGGGAATAAGAACAGTCCCTTATACCAAAGTGGTTTCCTTAGACACGTGTGTCAAGCTTTCGTCCCTGTGCAATACGATGAAAAGTGTTAGAATGAGAAACATTGAAGGAAATAACAAACAAATGAAATCAACAACAGAAGTCAGTCGTGCATTTGTGGTTACAGCAGCAATTGACCTTACCACGTTAAAGATTATAGCTACCTGCGTGTCATCCGAGTCCAAGAAAATCAACAATGTGGAATGGCTTACTTGGATAATTGATCATCATACAGAGAGAAGGGAATAAGAACAGTCCCTTATACCAATGTGGTTTCCATAGACACGTGTGTCAAGCTTTCGTCCCTGTGCAATACGATGAGAAGTGTTAGAATGAGAAACATTGAAGGAAATAAAAAACAAATGAAATCAACAACAGAAGTCAGCCGTCCAATTGTGGTTACAGCAGCAATTGACCTCACCACGTGGGAGATTATAGCTACCCGCGTGTCATCCGAGTCCAAGAAAATCAACAATGTGGAATGGCTTACTTGGATAATTGTTCATTAAACAAGAAGAAGGGAATAAGAACAGTCCCTTATACCAAAGTGGTTTCCTAACACACGTGTGTCGAGCTTTCGTCCCTGTGCAATACGATGAAAAGTGTTAGAATGAGAAACATAGAAGGAAATAACAAACAAATGAAATCAACAACAGAAGTCAATCGTGCATTTGTGGTTACAGCAGCAATTGACCTTACCACGTGGGAGATTATAGCTACCTGCGTGACATCCGAGTCCAAGAAAATCAACAATGTGGAATGGCTTACTTGGATAATTGTTCATTAAACAAAAAGAAGGGAATAAGAACAGTCCCTTATACCAAAGTGGTTTCCTTAGACACGCGTGTCAAGCTTTCGTCCCTGTGCAATACGATGAAAAGTGTTAGAATGAGAAACATAGAAGGAAATAACATGCAAATGAAATCAACAACAGAAGTCAGTCGTGCATTTGTGGTTACAGCAGCAATTGACCTTACCACGTGGGAGATTACAGCTACCTGCGTGACATCCGAGCCCAAGAATATCAACAATGTGGAACGGCTTACTTGGATAATTGTTCATTAAACAAGAAGAAGGGAATAAGAAGAGTCCCTTATACCAAAGTGGTTTCCTTAGACACGTGTGTCAAGCTTTCGTCCCTGTGCAATACGATGAAAAGTGTTAGAATGAGAATCATTGAAGAAAATAACAAACGAATGAAATCAACAACAGAAGTCAGTCGTGCATTCGTGGTTACAGCAGCAATTGACCTTAACACGTGGGAAATTATAGCTACCTGCGTGACATCCGAGTCCAAGAAAATCAACAATGTGGAATGGCTTACTTGGATAATTGTTCATTAAACAAAAAGAAGGGAATAAGAACAGTCCCTTATACCAAAGTGGTTTCTTTAGACACGCGTGTCAAGCTTTCGTCCCAGTGCAATACGATGAGAAGTGTTAGAATGAGAAACATTGAAAAAAATAACAAACGAATGAAATCAACAACAGAAGTCAGTCGTGCATTCGCGGTTACAGCAGCAATTGTCCTTACCACGTGGGAAATTATAGCTACCTGCGTGACATCCGAGTCCAAGAAAATCAACAATGTGGAATGGCTTACTTGGATAATTGATCATTATACAGAAAGAATGAAGTAAGAACAGTCCCTTATACCAATGTGGTTTCCATAGACACGTGTGTCGAGCTATCGTCCCTGTGCAATACGATGAAAAGTGTTAGAATGAGAAACATTGAAGAAAATAACAAACGAATGAAATCAACAACAGAAGTCAGTCGTGCATTTGTGGTTACAGCAGCAATTGACCTTACCACGTGGGAGATTACAGCTACCTGCGTGACATCCGAGCCCAAGAAAATCAACAATGTGGAACGGCTTACTTGGATAATTGTTCATTAAACAAAAAGAAGGGAATAAGAACAGTCCCTTATACCAAAGTGGTTTCCTTAGACACGTGTGTCAAGCTTTCGTCTCTGTGCAATACGATGAAAAATGTTAGAATGAGAAACATTGAAGAAAATATTAAACGAATGAAATCAACAACAGAAGTCAGTCGTGCATTTGTGGTTACAGCAGCAATTGACCTTACCACGTGGGAGATTACAGCTACCTGCGTGACATCCGAGTCCAAGAAAATCAGCAATGTGGTATGGCTTACTTGGATAATTGTTCATTAAACAAAAAGAAGGAAATAAGAACAGTCCCTTATACCAAAGTGGTTTCCTTAGACAGGCGTGTCAAGCTTTCGTCCCTGTGCAATACGATGAAAAGTGTTAGAATGAGAAACATAGAAGGAAATAACATACAAATGAAATCAACAACGGAAGTCAGTCGTGCATTTGTGGTTACAGCAGCAATTGACCTTATCACGTGGGAGATTATGGCTACCTGCGTGACATTCGAGTCCAAGAAAATCAACAATGTGGAATGGCTTACTTGGATAATTGTTGATTGAACAAAAAGAAGAGAATAAGAACAGTCCCTCATACCGAAGTGGTTTCCTTAGACACGTGTGTCAAGCTTTCGTCCCTGTGCAATACGATGAGAAGTGTTAGAATGAGAAACATTGAAGAAAATAACAAACGAATGAAATCAACAACAGAAGTCAGTCGTGCATTTGTGGTTACAGCAGCAATTGACCTTACCACGTGGGAGATTTCAGCTACCTGCGTGACATCCGAGCCCAAGAAAATCAACAATGTGGAACGGCTTACTTGGATAATTGCTCATTAAACAAAAAGAAGGGAATAAGAACAGTCCCTTATACCAAAGTGGTTTCCTTAGACACGCGTGTCAAGCTTTCGTCCCTGTGCAATACGATGAAAAGTGTTAGAATGAGAAACATTGAAGAAAATGACAAACGAATGAAATCAACAACAGAAGTCAGTCGTGCATTTGTGGTTACAGCAGCAATTGACCTTACCACGTGGGAGATTACAGCTACCTGCGTGACATCCGAGCCCAAGAAAATCAACAATGTGGAACGGCTTACTCGGATAATTGTTCATTAAACAAAAAGAAGGGAATAAGAACAGTCCCTTATACTAAAGTGGTTTCCTTAGACACGTGTGTCAAGCTTTCGTCCCTGTGCAATACGATGAAAAATGTTAGAATGAGAAACATAGAAGGAAATAACAAACAAATGAAATCAACAACAGAAGTCAGTCGTGCATTTGTGGTTACAGCAGCAATTGACCTTACCACGTGGGAGATTATAGCTACCTGCGTGACATCCGAGTCCAAGAAAATCAACAATGTGGAATGGCTTACTTGGATAAATGTTCATTAAACAAAAAGAAGGGAATAAGAACAGTCCCTTATACCAATGTGGTTTCCTTAGACACGCGTGTCAAGCTTTTGTCCCTGTGCAATACGATGAAAAGTGTTAGAATGAGAAACATAGAAGGAAATAACATACAAATGAAATCAACAACAGAAGTCAGTCGTGCATTTGTGGTTACAGCAGCAATTGACCTTACCACGTGGGAGATTATAGCTACCTGCGTGACATTCGAGTCCACGAAAATCAACAATGTGGAATGGCTTACTTGGATAATTGTTGATTGAACAAAAAGAAGGGAATAAGAACAGTCCCTCATACCAAAGTGGTTTCCTTAGACACGTGTGTCAAGCTTTCGTCCCTGTGCAAAGACGATGAGAAGTGTTAGAATGAGAAACATTGAAGGAAATAACAAACAAATGAAATCAACATTAGAAGTCAGTCGTGCATTTGTGGTTACAGCAGCAATTGACCTCACCACGTGGGAGATTATAGCTACCTGCGTGACATCCGAGTCCAAGAAAATCAACAATGTGGAATGGCCTACTTGGATAATTGTTGATTAAACAAAAAAAAAGAGAATAAGAACAGTCCCTTATACCAAAGTGGTTTCCTTAGACACGTGTCTCAAGCTTTCGTCTCTGTGCAATACGATGAAAAGTGTTAGAATGAGAAACATAGAAGGAAATAACAAACAAATGAAATCAACAACAGAAGTCAGTCGTGCATTTGTGATTACAGCAGCAATTGACCTTACCACGTGGGAGATTATAGCTACCTGCGTGACATCCGAGTCCAAGAAAATCAACAATGTGGAATGGCTTACTTGGATATTTGATCATTATACAGAAAGAAGGGAATAAGAACAGTCCCTTATACCAATGTGGTTTCCATAGACACGTGTGTCAAGCTTTCGTCCCTGTGCAATACGATGAGAAGTGTTAGAATGAGAAACATTGAAGGAAATAACAAACAAATCAAATCAACAACAGAAGTCAGTCGTGCATTTGTGGTTACAGCAGCAATTGACCTTACCACGTGGGAGATTACAGCTACCTGCGTGACATCCGAGCCCAAGAAAATCAACAATGTGGAACGGCTTACTTGGATAATTGTTCATTAAACAAAAAGAAGGGAATAAGAACAGTCCCTTATACCAAAGTGGTTTCCTTAGACACGTGTGTCAAGCTTTCGTCTTTGTGCAATACGATGAAAAATGTTAGAATGAGAAACATTGAAGTAAATATTAAACGAATTAAATCAACAACAGAAGTCAGTCGTGCATTTGTGGTTACAGCAGCAATTGACCTTACCATGTGGGAGATTACAGCTACCTGAGTGACAGCCGAGTCCAAGAAAATCAGCAATGTGGAATGGCTTACTTGGATAATTGTTCATTAAACAAAAAGAAGGAAATAAGAACAGTCCCTTATACCAAAGTGGATTCCTTAGACAGGCGTGTCAAGCTTTCGTCCCTGTGCAATACGATGAAAAGTGTTAGAATGAGAAACATAGAAGGAAATAACATACAAATGAAATCAACAACAGAAGTCAGTCGTGCATTTGTGGTTACAGCAGCAATTGACCTTATCACGTGGGAGATTATAGCTACCTGCGTGACATTCGAGTCCAAGAAAATCAACAATGTGGAATGGCTTACTTGGATAATTGTTGATTGAACAAAAAGAAGAGAATAAGAACAGTCCCTCATACCGAAGTGGTTTCCTTAGACACGTGTGTCAAGCTTTCGTCCCTGTGCAATACGATGAGAAGTGTTAGAATGAGAAACATTGAAGAAAATAACAAACGAATGAAATCAACAACAGAAGTCAGTCGTGCATTTGTGGTTACAGCAGCAATTGACCTTACCACGTGGGAGATTACAGCTACCTGCGTGACATCCGAGCCCAAGAAAATCAACAATGTGGAACGGCTTACTCGGATAATTGTTCATTAAACAAAAAGAAGGGAATAAGAACAGTCCCTTATCCTAAAGTGGTTTCCTTAGACACGTGTGTCAAGCTTTCGTCCCTGTGCAATACGATGAAAAATGTTAGAATGAGAAACATAGAAGGAAATAACAAACAAATGAAATCAACAACAGAAGTCAGTCGTGCATTTGTGGTTACAGCAGCAATTGACCTTACCACGTGGGAGATTATAGCTACCTGCGTGACATCCGAGTCCAAGAAAATCAACAATGTGGAATGGCTTACTTGGATAATTGTTCATTAAACAAAAAGAAGGGAATAAGAACAGTCCCTCATACCAAAGTGGTTTCCTTAGACACGCGTGTCAAGCTTTCGTCCCTGTGCAATACGATGAAAAGTGTTAGAATGAGAAACATTGAAGAAAATAACAAACGAATGAAATCAACAACAGAAGTCAGTCGTGCATTTGTGGTTACAGCAGCAATTGACCTTACCACGTGGGAGATTACAGCTACCTGCGTGACATCCGAGCCCAAGAAAATCAACAATGTGGAACGGCTTACTCGGATAATTGTTCATTAAACAAAAAGAAGGTAATAAGAACAGTCCCTTATACTAAAGTGGTTTCCTTAGACACGTGTGTCAAGCTTTCGTCCCTGTGCAATACGATGAAAAATGTTAGAATGAGAAACATAGAAGGAAATAACAAACAAATGAAATCAACAACAGAAGTCAGTCGTGCATTTGTGGTTACAGCAGCAATTGACCTTACCACGTGGGAGATTATAGCTACCTGCGTGACATCCGAGTCCAAGAAAATCAACAATGTGGAATGGCTTACTTGGATAATTGTTCATTAAACAAAAAGAAGGGAATAAGAACAGTCCCTTATACCAAAGTGGTTTCCTTAGACACGCGTGTCAAGCTTTTGTCCCTGTGCAATACGATGAAAAGTGTTAGAATGAGAAACATAGAAGGAAATAACATACAAATGAAATCAACAACAGAAGTCAGTCGTGCATTTGTGGTTACAGCAGCAATTGACCTTACCACGTGGGAGATTATAGCTACCTGCGTGACATTCGAGTCCACGAAAATCAACAATGTGGAATGGCTTACTTGGATAATTGTTGATTGAACAAAAAGAAGGGAATAAGAACAGTCCCTCATACCAAAGTGGTTTCCTTAGACACGTGTGTCAAGCTTTCGTCCCTGTGCAAAGACGATGAGAAGTGTTAGAATGAGAAACATTGAAGGAAATAACAAACAAATGAAATCAACATTAGAAGTCAGTCGTGCATTTGTGGTTACAGCAGCAATTGACCTCACCACGTGGGAGATTATAGCTACCTGCGTGACATCCGAGTCCAAGAAAATCAACAATGTGGAATGGCCTACTTGGATAATTGTTGATTAAACAAAAAAAAAGAGAATAAGAACAGTCCCTTATACCAAAGTGGTTTCCTTAGACACGTGTCTCAAGCTTTCGTCTCTGTGCAATACGATGAAAAGTGTTAGAATGAGAAACATAGAAGGAAATAACAAACAAATGAAATCAACAACAGAAGTCAGTCGTGCATTTGTGATTACAGCAGCAATTGACCTTACCACGTGGGAGATTATAGCTACCTGCGTGACATCCGAGTCCAAGAAAATCAACAATGTGGAATGGCTTACATGGATAATTGATCATTATACAGAAAGAAGGGAATAAGAACAGTCCCTTATACCAATGTGGTTTCCATAGACACGTGTGTCAAGCTTTCGTCCCTGTGCAATACGATGAGAAGTGTTAGAATGAGAAACATTGAAGGAAATAACAAACAAATCAAATCAACAACAGAAGTCAGTCGTGCATTTGTGGTTACAGCAGCAATTGACCTTACCACGTGGGAGATTACAGCTACCTGCGTGACATCCGAGCCCAAGAAAATCAACAATGTGGAACGGCTTACTTGGATAATTGTTCATTAAACAAAAAGAAGGGAATAAGAACAGTTCCTTATACCAAAGTGGTTTCCTTAGACACGTGTGTCAAGCTTTCGTCTCTGTGCAATACGATGAAAAATGTTTGAATGAGAAACATTGAAGAAAATATTAAACGAATTAAATCAACAACAGAAGTCAGTCGTGCATTTGTGGTTACAGCAGCAATTGACCTTACCACGTGGGAGATTACAGCTACCTGCGTGACATCCGAGTCCAAGAAAATCAGCAATGTGGAATGGCTTACTTGGATAATTGTTCATTAAACAAAAAGAAGGAAATAAGAACAGTCCCTTATACCAAAGTGGATTCCTTAGACAGGCGTGTCAAGCTTTCGTCCCTGTGCAATACGATGAAAAGTGTTAGAATGAGAAACATAGAAGGAAATAACATACAAATGAAATCAACAACAGAAGTCAGTCGTGCATTTGTGGTTACAGCAGCAATTGACCTTATCACGTGGGAGATTATAGCTACCTGCGTGACATTCGAGTCCAAGAAAATCAACAATGTGGAATGGCTTACTTGGATAATTGTTGATTGAACAAAAAGAAGAGAATAAGAACAGTCCCTCATACCGAAGTGGTTTCCTTAGACACGTGTGTCAAGCTTTCGTCCCTGTGCAATACGATGAGAAGTGTTAGAATGAGAAACATTGAAGAAAATAACAAACGAATGAAATCAACAACAGAAGTCAGTCGTGCATTTGTGGTTACAGCAGCAATTGACCTTACCACGTGGGAGATTTCAGCTACCTGCGTGACATCCGAGCCCAAGAAAATCAACAATGTGGAACGGCTTACTTGGATAATTGTTCATTAAACAAAAAGAAGGGAATAAGAACAGTTCCTTATACCAAAGTGGTTTCCTTAGACACGTGTGTCAAGCTTTCGTCTCTGTGCAATACGATGAAAAGTGTTAGAATGAGAAACATTGAAGAAAATAACAAACGAATGAAATCAACAACAGAAGTCAGTCGTGCATTTGTGGTTACAGCAGCAATTGACCTTACCACGTGGGAGATTACAGCTACCTGCGTGACATCCGAGCCCAAGGAAATCAACAATGTGGAACGGCTTACTCGGATAATTGTTCATTAAACAAAAAGAAGGGAATAAGAACAGTCCCTTATACTAAAGTGGTTTCCTTAGACACGTGTGTCAAGCTTTCGTCCCTGTGCAATACGATGAAAAATGTTAGAATGAGAAACATTGAAGGAAATAACAAACAAATGAAATCAACAACAGAATTCAGTCGTGCATTTGTGGTTACAGCAGCAATTGACCTTACCACGTGGGAGATTATAGCTACCTGCGTGACATCCGAGTCCAAGAAAATCAACAATGTGGAATGGCTTACTTGGATAATTGTTCATTAAACAAAAAGAAGGGAATAAGAACAGTCCCTTATACCAAAGTGGTTTCCTTAGACACGCGTGTCAAGCTTTCGTCCCTGTGCAATACGATGAAAAGTGTTAGAATGAGAAACATAGAAGGAAATAACATACAAATGAAATCAACAACAGAAGTCAGTCGTGCATTTGTGGTTACAGCAGCAATTGACCTTACCACGTGGGAGATTATAGCTACCTGCGTGACATTCGAGTCCACGAAAATCAACAATGTGGAATGGCTTACTTGGATAATTGTTGATTGAACAAAAAGAAGGGAATAAGAACAGTCCCTCATACCAAAGTGGTTTCCTTAGACACGTGTGTCAAGCTTTCGTCCCTGTGCAAAGACGATGAGAAGTGTTAGAATGAGAAACATTGAAGGAAATAACAAACAAATGAAATCAACATTAGAAGTCAGTCGTGCATTTGTGGTTACAGCAGCAATTGACCTCACCACGTGGGAGATTATAGCTACCTGCGTGACATCCGAGTCCAAGAAAATCAACAATGTGGAATGGCCTACTTGGATAATTGTTGATTAAACAAAAAAAAAGAGAATAAGAACAGTCCCTTATACCAAAGTGGTTTCCTTAGACACGTGTGTCAAGCTTTCGTCTCTGTGCAATACGATGAAAAGTGTTAGAATGAGAAACATAGAAGGAAATAACAAACAAATGAAATCAACAACAGAAGTCAGTCGTGCATTTGTGGTTACAGCAGCAATTGACCTTACCACGTGGGAGATTATAGCTACCTGCGTGACATTCGAGTCCAAGAAAATCAACAATGTGGAATGGCTTACTTGGATAATTGTTGATTGAACAAAAAGAAGGGAATAAGAACAGTCCCTCATACTAAAGTGGTTTCCTTAGACACGTGTGTCAAGCTTTCGTCCCTGTGCAATACGATGAGAAGTGTTAGAATGAGAAACATTGAAGGAAATAACAAACAAATGAAACCAACATTAGAAGTCAGTCGTGCATTTGTGGTTACAGCAGCAATTGACCTTACCACGTGGGAGATTGTAGCTACCTGCGTGACATCCGAGTCCAAGAAAATCAACAATGTGGAATGGCCTACTTGGATAATTGTTGATTAAACAAAAAAAAGAGAATAAGAACAGTCCCTTATACCAAAGTGGTTTCCTCAGACACGTGTGTCAAGCTTTCGTCCCTGTGCAATACGATGAAAAATGTTAGAATGAGAAACATTAAAGGAAATAACAAACAAATGAAATCAACAACAGAAGTCAGTCGTGCATTTGTTGTTACAGCAGCAATTGACCTTACCACGTAAAAGATTATAGCTACCTGCGTGTCATCCGAGTCCAAGAAAATCAACAATGTGTAATGGCTTACTTGGATAATTGATCATTATACAGAAAGAAGGGAATAAGAACAGTCCCTTATACCAATGTGGTTTCCATAGACACGTGTGTCAAGCTTTCGTCCCTGTGCAATACGATGAGAAGTGTTAGAATGAGAAACATTGAAGGAAATAACAAACAAATCAAATCAACAACAGAAGTCAGTCGTGCATTTGTGATTACAGCAGCAATTGACCTTACCACGTAGGAGATTATAGCTACCTGCGTGACATCCGAGTCCAAGAAAATCAACAATGTGGAATGGCTTACTTGGATAATTGATCATTATACAGAAAGAATGAAGTAAGAACAGTCCCTTATACCAATGTGGTTTCCATAGACACGTGTGTCAAGCTTTCGTCCCTGTGCAATACGATGAAAAGTGTTAGAATGAGAAACATTGAAGAAAATAACAAACGAATGAAATCAACAACAGAAGTCAGTCGTACATTTGTGGTTACAGCAGCAATTGACCTTACCACGTGGGAGATTATAGCTACCTGCGTGACATCCGAGTCCAAGAAAATCAACAATGTGGAACGGCTTACTTGGATAATTGTTCATTAAACAAAAAGAAGGGAATAAGAACAGTCCCTTATACCAAAGTGATTTCCTTAGACACGTGTGTCAAGCTTTCGTCCCTGTACAATACGATGAAAATTGTTAGAATGAGAAACATTGAAGGAAATAACAAACAAATGAAATCAACAACAGAAGTCAGTCGTGCATTTGTGGTTACAGCAGCAATTGACCTTACCACGTTAAAGATTATAGCTACCTGCGTGTCATCCGAGTCCAAGAAAATCAACAATGTGGAATGGCTTACTTGGATAATTGATCATCATACAGAAAGAAGGGAATAAGAACAGTCCCTTATACCAATGTGGTTTCCATAGACACGTGTGTCAAGCTTTCGTCCCTGTGCAATACGATGAGAAGTGTTAGAATGAGAAACATTGAAGGAAATAAAAAACAAATGAAATCAACAACAGAAGTCAGCCGTCCAATTGTGGTTACAGCAGCAATTGACCTCACCACGTGGGAGATTATAGCTACCTGCGTGACATCCGAGTCCAAGAAAATCAACAATGTGGAATGGCTTACTTGGATAGTTGATCATTATACAGAAAGAATGAAGTAAGAACAGTCCCTTATACCAATGTGGTTTCCATAGACACGTGTGTCAAGCTTTCGTCCCTGTGCAATACGATGAAAAGTGTTAGAATGAGAAACATTGAAGAAAATAACAAACGAATGAAATCAACAACAGAAGTCAGTCGTGCATTTGTGGTTACAGCAGCAATTGACCTTACCACGTGGGAGATTATAGCTACCTGCGTGTCATCCGAGTCCAAGAAAATCAACAATGTTGAATGGCTTACTTGGATAATTGTTCATTAAACAAAAAGAAGGGAATAAGAACAGTCCCTTATACCAAAGTGGTTTCCTTAGACACGTGTGTCAAGCTTTCGTCCCTGTGCAATACGATGAAAAATGTTAGAATGAGAAACATAGAAGGAAATAACAAACAAATGAAATCAACAACAGAAGTCAGTCGTGCATTTGTGGTTACAGCAGCAATTGACCTTACCACGTAAAAGATTAAAGCTACCTGCGTGTCATCCGAGTCCAAGAAAATCAACAATGTGGAATAGCTTACTTGGATAATTGTCCATTAAACAAAAAGAAGGGAATAAGAACAGTCCCTTATACCAAAGTGGTTTCCTTAGACACGCGTGTCAAGCTTTCGTCCCTGTGCAATACGATGAAAAGTGTTAGAATGAGAAGCATTGAAGAAAATAACAAACGAATGAAATCAACAACAGAAATTAGTCGTGCATTTGTGGTTACAGCAGCAATTGACCTTACCACGTGGGAGATTATAGCTACCTGCGTGACATCCGAGTCCAAGAAAATCAACAATGTGGAATGGCCTACTTGGATAATTGTTGATTAAACAAAAAAAAGAGAATAAGAACAGTCCCTCATACCAAAGTGGTTTCCTTAGACACGTGTGTCAAGCTTTCGTCCCTGTGCAATACGATGAGAAGTGTTAGAATGAGAAACATTGAAGGAAATAACAAACAAATGAAATCAACATTAGAAGTCAGTCGTGCATTTGTGGTTACAGCAGCAATTGACCTTACCACGTGGGAGATTATAGCTACCTGCGTGACATCCGAGTCCAAGAAAATCAACAATGTGGAATGGCCTACTTGGATAATTGTTGATTAAACAAAAAAAAGAGAAGAAGAACAGTCCCTTATACCAAAGTGGTTTCCTTAGACACGCGTGTCAAGCTTTCGTCCCTGTGCAATACGATGAAAAGTGTTAGAATGAGAAACATAGAAGAAAACATACAAATGAAATCAACAACAGAAGTCAGTCGTGCATTTGTGGTTACAGCAGCAATTGACCTTACCACGTGGGAGATTATAGCTACCTGCGTGACATCCGAGTCCAAGAAAATCAACAATGTGGAATGGCCTACTTGGATAATTGTTGATTAAACAAAAAAAAGAGAAGAAGAACAGTCCCTTATACCAAAGTGGTTTCCTTAGACACGCGTGTCAAGCTTTCGTCCCTGTGCAATACGATGAAAAGTGTTAGAATGAGAAACATAGAAGGAAATAACATACAAATGAAATCAACAACAGAAGTCAGTCGTGCATTTGTGGTTACAGCAGCAATTGACCTTACCACGTGGGAGATTATAGCTACCTGCGTGACATCCGAGTCCAAGAAAATCAACAATGTGGAATGGCCTACTTGGATAATTGTTGATTAAACAAAAAAAAGAGAATAAGAACAGTCCCTTATACCAAAGTGGTTTCCTTAGACAAGTGTGTCAAACTTTCGTCCCTGTGCAATACGATGAAAAGTGTTAGAATGAGAAACTTAGAAGGAAATAACAAACAAATGAAATCAACAACAAAAGTCAGTCGTGCATTTGTGGTTACAGCAGCAATTGACCTTACCACGTGGGAGATTATAGCTACCTGCGTGACATCCGAGTCCAAGAAAATCAACAATGTGGAATGGCCTACTTGGATAATTGTTGATCAAACAAAAAAAAGAGAATAAGAACAGTCCCTTATACCAAAGTGATTTCCTTAGACACGTGTGTCAAGCTTTCGTCCCTGTGCAATACGATGAAAAGTATTAGAATGAGAAACATTGAAGGAAATAACAAACAAATGAAATCAACATTAGAAGTCAGTCGTGCATTTGTGGTTACAGCAGCAATTGACCTTACCACGTGGGAGATTATAGCTACCTGCGTGACATCCGAGTCCAAGAAAATCAACAATGTGGAATGGCCTACTTGGATAATTGTTGATTAAACAAAAAAAAGAGAATAAGAACAGTCCCTTATACCAAAGTGGTTTCCTTAGACACGTGTGTCAAGCTTTCGTCCCTGTGCAATACGATGAAAAGTGTTAGAATGAGAAACATTGAAGGAAATAACAAACAAATGAAATCAACAACAGAAGTCAGTCGTGCATTTGTGGTTACAGCAGCAATTGACCTCACCACGTGGGAGATTATAGCTGCCTGCGTGTCATCCGAGTCCAAGAAAATCAACAATGTGGAATGGCTCACTTGGATAATTGATCATTATACAGAAAGAAGGGAATAAGAACAGTCCCTTATACCAATGTGGTTTCCTTAGACACGTGTGTCAAGCTTTCGTCCCTGTGCAATACGATGAAAAGTGTTAGAATGAGAAACATAGAAGGAAATAACAAACAAATGAAATCAACAACAGAAGTCAGTCGTGCATTTGTGGTTACAGCAGCAATTGACCTTACCACGTGGGAGATTATAGTTACCTGCGTGACATCCGAGTCCAAGAAAATCAACAATGTGGAATGGCCTACTTGTATAATTGTTGATTGAACAAAAAGAAGGGAATAAGAACAGTCCCTCATACCAAAGTGGTTTCCTTAGACACGTGTGTCAAGCTTTCGTCCCTGTGCAACACGATGAAAAGTGTTAGAATGAGAAACATTGAAGGAAATAACAAACAAATGAAATCAACAACAGAAGTCAGTCGTGCATTTGTGGTTACAGCAGCAATTGACCTTACCACGTGGGAGATTATAGCTACCTGCGTGACATCCGAGTCCAAGAAAATCAACAATGTGGAATGGCTTACTTGGATAATTGTTGATTGAACAAAAAGAAGGGAATAAGAACAGTCCCTCATACCAAAGTGGTTTCCTTAGACACGTGTGTCAAGCTTTCGTCCCTGTGCAATACGATGAAAAGTGTTAGAATGAGAAACATTGAAGGAAATTACAAACAAATGAAATCAACAACAGAAGTCAGTCGTGCATTTGTGGTTACAGCAGCAATTTACCTTACCACGTAAAAGATTATAGCTACCTTCGTGACTTTAGAGTCCAAAAAAATCAACAATGTGGAATGGCTTAATTGAATAACTGTTCATTAAACAAAAAAAAGGGAATGCGAACAGTCCCTTATACCAAAGTGGTTTCCTTAGACACGTGTGTCAAGCTTTTGTCCCTCAGCAATACGATGAAAAGTGTTAGAATGAGAAACGATGAAGGAAATAACAAACAATCGAAATCAACAACATAATTCAGCCGTCCAGTTTTGGTTACAGCAGCAATTGACTTTACCACGTGTGAGAAAATCAACAATGTGGAATGGCTTACTTGAACAATTGTTCATTAAACAATAAAAAAGGGAATAAGAACAGTCTCTTATACCAGAATGGTTTCCTTAGACACGTGTGTCAAGCTTTCGTCCGTCAGCAATACGACAAAAAGTGTTAGAGTAAGAAACATTGAAGGAAATGACTAACAAATGAAATCAACAACAGAAGTCAGCCGTCCAATTGTGGTTACAGCAGCAATTGACCCTACCACGTGGGAGGAAATCAACAATGTGGAATGGCTTACTTGAACAATTGATCATCAAACAATAAAAGAGGGAATAAGAACAGTCCCTTATACCAGAATGGTTACCTTAGACACGTGTGTCAAGCTTTCGTCTGTCAGCAATACGACAAAAAGTGGTAGAGTAAGAAACATTGAAGGAAATAACAAACGAATGAAATCAACAACAGAAGTCAACCGTCCAGTTTTGGTTACAGCAGCAATTGACCTTACCACGTGGGAGGAAATCAAAAATGTGGAATGGCTTAATAAGAAACATTGGAGGAAATAACAAACAAATGAAATCAACAAAAGAAGTCAGTCGTGCATTTGTGGTTACAGCAGCAATTGACCTTACCACGTGGGAGATTATAGCTACCTGCGTGACATCCGATTCCAAGAAAATCAACAATGTGGAATGGCTTACTTGAACAATTGTTCATTAAACAATAAAAGAGGGAATAAGAACAGTCCGTTATACCAGAATGGTTTCCTTAGACACGTGTGTCAAGCTTTCGTCCGTCAGCAATACGACAAAAAGTGGTAGAGTAAGAAACATTGAAGGAAATAACAAACGAATGAAATCAACAACAGAAGTCAACCGTCCAGTTTTGGTTACAGCAGCAATTGACCTTACCACGTGGGAGGAAATCAAAAATGTGGAATGGCTTAATAAGAAACATTGGAGGAAATAACAAACAAATGAAATCAACAAAAGAAGTCAGTCGTGCATTTGTGGTTACAGCAGCAATTGACCTTACCACGTGGGAGATTATAGCTACCTGCGTGACATCCAAGTCCAAGAAAATCAACAATGTGGAATGGCCTACTTGGATAATTGTTGATTAAACAAAAAAAAAGGAAATAAGAACAGTCCTTTATACCAAAGTGGTTTCCTTAGACACGTGTGTCAAGCTTTCATCCCTCAGCAATACGACAAAAAGTGTTAGAGTAAGAAACATTGAAGGAAATAAAAAACGAATGAAATCAACAACAGAAGTCAACCGTCCAGTTTTGGTTACAGCAGCAATTGACCTTACCACGTGGGAGGAAATCAAAAATGTGGAATGGCTTAATAAGAAACATTGGAGGAAATAACAAACAAATGAAATCAACAACAGAAGTCAGCCGTCCATTTGTGGTTACAGCAGCAATTGACCTTACCACGTATGAGATTATAGCTACCTGCGTGACATTCGAGTCCAAAAAAATCAACAATGTGGTTTAGCTTACTTGAATAACTGTTCATTAAACAAAAAAAAGGGAATGCGAACAGTCCCTTATACCAAAGTGGTTTCCTTAGACACGTGTGTCAAGCTTTCGTCCCTCAGCAATAAGATGAAAAGTGTTAGAGTAAGAAACATTGAAGGAAATAACAAACGAATGAAATCAACAACAGAAGTCAACCGTCCAGTTTTGGTTACAGCAGCAATTGACCCTACCAATTGAGAGATTGTAGCTACATGCGTGACATCCGAGACCAAGAAAAACAACAATGTGAAATGGCTTACTCGGATAATTGTTCATTAAACAAAAAGAAGAGAATAAGAACAGTCCCTTATATCAATGTGATTTCCTTAGACACGTGTGTCAAGCTTCCGTCTCTGTGCAATACGATAAAAAGTGTTAGAATGAGGAAGATTGTTGGAAATAACAAACAAATGAAATCAACAACAGAAGTCAGTCGTGCATTTGTGGTTACAGCAGCAATTGACCTCACCAATTGAGAGATTATAGCTACCTGCGTGAAATCCGAGACCAAGAAAAACAACAATGTGAAATGGCTTACTTGGATAATTGTTCATCAAAAAAAAGAAGAGAATAAGAACAGTCCATTATATCAATGTGGTTTCCTCAGACACGTGTGTCAAGCTTTCGTCCCTGTGCAATACGATGAAAAGTGTTAGAATGAGAAACATTGAATTTAATAACAAACAAATGAAATCAACAACAGAAGTCAGCCGTCCATTTATTGTTAAAGCAGCAATTGATCTTACCACGTGGGAGATTATAGCTACCTGCGTGACATCCGAGTCCAAGAAAATCAACAATGTGAAATGGCTTATCTGGATAATTGTTCATCTAACAGAAAAAAGGGAATAAGAACAGTCCCTCATACCAATGTGGATTCCTTAGACACGTGTGTCAAGCATTCGTCCGTGTGCAATACGATGAAAAGTGTCAGAATGAGAAACATAGAAAGAAATAACAAACAAATGAAATCAACAACAGAAGTCAGTCGTGCATTTGTGGTTACAGCAGCAATTGACTTTACCACGTAAAAGATTATAGCTACCTGCGTGTCATCCGAGTCCAAGAAAATCAACAATTTGGAATGGCTTACTTGGATAATTGATCATTATACAGAAAGAAGCGAATAAGAACAGTCCCTTATACCAATGTGGTTTCCATAGACACGCGTGTCAAGCTTTCGTCCCTGTGCAATACGATGAGAAGTGTTAGAATGAGAAACATTGAAGAAAATAACAAACAAATGAAATCAACAACAGAAGTCAGCCGTCCAATTGTGGTTACAGCCATACCTTACCACGTGGGAGATTATAGCTACCCGCGTGTCATCCGTGTCCAAGAAAATCAACAATGTGGAATGGCTTACTTGGATAATTGTTCATCAAACAAAAAGAAGGGAATAAGAACAGTCCCTTATACCAAAGTGGTTTCCTTAGACACGTGTGTCAAGCTTTCGTCCCTGTGCAATACGATGAAAAGTGTTAGAATGAGAAACATAGAAGGAAATAACAAACAAATGAAATCAACAACCGAAGTCAGTCGTGCATTTGTGGTTACAGCAGCAATTGACCTTACTACGTGGGAGATTAGAGCTACCTGCGAGACATCCGAGTCCAAGAAAATCAATAATGTGGAATGGCCTACTTGGATAATTGTTGATTAAACAAAAAAAAGGAAATAAGAACAGTCCTTTATACCAAAGTGGTTTCCTTAGACACGTGTGTCAAGCTTTCATCCCTCAGCAATACGACAAAAAGTGTTAGAGTAAGAAACATTGAAGGAAATAACAAACGAATGAAATCAACAACAGAAGTCAACCGTCCGGTTTTGGTTACAGCAGCAATTGACCTTACCACGTGGGAGGTTGGTTTCCTTAGACAAGCGTGTCAAGCTTTCGTCCCTGTGCAATACGATGAAAAGTGTTAGAATGAGAAACATAGAAGGAAATAACAAACAAATGAAATCAACAACCGAAGTCAGTCGTGCATTTGTGGTTACAGCAGCAATTGACCTTACCACGTGGGAAATTATAGCTACCTGCGTGACATCCGAGTCCAAGAAAATCAACAATGTGGAATGGCTTACTTGGATAATTGTTCATTAAACAAAAAGAAGGGAATAAAAACAGTCCCTTATACCAAAGTGGTTTCTTTAGACACGCGTGTCAAGCTTTCGTCCCTGTGCAATACGATGAGAAGTGTTAGAATGAGAAACATTGAAAAAAATAACAAACGAATGAAATCAACAACAGAAGTCAGTCGTGCATTCGTGGTTACAGCAGCAATTGACCTTACCACGTGGGAAATTATAGCTACCTGCGTGACATCCGAGTCCAAGAAAATCAACAATGTGGAATGGCTTACTTGGATAATTGTTCATTAAACAAAAAGAAGGGAATAAGAACAGTCCCTTATACCAAAGTGGTTTCTTTAGACACGCGTGTCAAGCTTTCGTCCCTGTGCAATACGATGAAAAGTGTTAGAATGAGAAACATTGAAGAAAATAACAAACGAATGAAATCAACAACAGAAGTCAGTCGTGCATTTGTGGTTACAGCAGCAATTGACCTTACCCCGTGGGATATAACAGCTACCTGCGTGACATCGAGCCCAAGAAAATCAACAATGTGGAACGGCTTACTTGGATAATTGTTCATTAAACAAAAAGAAGGGAATAAGAACAGTCTCTTATACCAAAGTGGTTTCCTTAGACACGTGTGTCAAGCTTTCGTCCCTGTGCAAAACGATGAAAAATGTTAGAATGAGAAACATTAAAGGAAATAACAAACAAATGAAATCAACAACAGAAGTCAGTCGTGCATTTGTGGTTACAGCAGCAATTGACCTTACCACGTAAAAGATTATAGCTACCTGCGTGTCATCCGAGTCCAAGAAAATCAACAATGTGGAATGGCTTACTTGGATAATTGATCATTATACAGAAAGAAGCGAATAAGAACAGTCCCTTATACCAATGTGGTTTCCATAGACACGCGTGTCAAGCTTTCGTCCCTGAGCAATACGATGAGAAGTGTTAGAATGAGAAACATTGAAGAAAATAACAAACAAATAAAATCAACAACAGAAGTCAGCCGTCCAATTGTGGTTACAGCCTTACCTTACCACGTAAAAGATTATAGCTACCTGCGTGTCATCCGAGTCCAAGAAAATCAACAATGTGGAATGGCTTACTTGGATAATTGTTCATCAAACAAAAAGAAGGGAATAAGAACAGTCCCTTATACCAAAGTGGTTTCCTTAGACACGTGTGTCAAGCTTTCGTCCCTGTGCAATACGATGAAAAGTGTTAGAATGAGAAACATAGAAGGAAATAACAAACAAATGAAATCAACAACCGAAGTCAGTCGTGCATTTGTGGTTACAGCAGCAATTGACCTTACTACGTGGGAGATTAGAGCTACCTGCGAGACATCCGAGTCCAAGAAAATCAATAATGTGGAATGGCCTACTTGGATAATTGTTGATTAAACAAAAAAAAGGAAATAAGAACAGTCCTTTATACCAAAGTGGTTTCCTTAGACACGTGTGTCAAGCTTTCATCCCTCAGCAATACGACAAAAAGTGTTAGAGTAAGAAACATTGAAGGAAATAACAAACGAATGAAATCAACAACAGAAGTCAACCGTCCAGTTTTGGTTACAGCATCAATTGACCTTACCACGTGGGAGGTTGGTTTCCTTAGACACGCGTGTCAAGCTTTCGTCCCTGTGCAATACGATGAAAAGTGTTAGAATGAGAATCATTGAAGAAAATAACAAACGAATGAAATCAACAACAGAAGTCAGTCGTGCATTCGTGGTTACAGCAGCAATTGACCTTACCACGTGGGAAATTATAGCTACCTGCGTGACATCCGAGTCCAAGAAAATCAACAATGTGGAATGGCTTACTTGGATAATTGTTCATTAAACAAAAAGAAGGGAATAAGAACAGTCCCTTATACCAAAGTGGTTTCTTTAGACACGCGTGTCAAGCTTTCGTCCCAGTGCAATACGATGAGAAGTGTTAGAATGAGAAACATTGAAAAAAATAACAAACGAATGAAATCAACAACAGAAGTCAGTCGTGCATTCGCGGTTATAGCAGCAATTGACCTTACCACGTGGGAAATTATAGCTACCTGCGTGACATCCGAGTCCAAGAAAATCAACAATGTGGAATGGCTTACTTGGATAATTGTTCATTAAACAAAAAGAAGGGAATAAGAACAGTCCCTTATACCAAAGTGGTTTCTTTAGACACGCGTGTCAAGCTTTCGTCCCTGTGCAATACGATGAAAAGTGTTAGAATGAGAAACATTGAAGAAAATAACAAACGAATGAAATCAACAACAGAAGTCAGTCGTGCATTTGTGGTTACAGCAGCAATTGACCTTACCACGTGGGATATTACAGCTACCTGCGTGACATTCGAGCCCAAGAAAATCAACAATGTGGAACGGCTTACTTGGATAATTGTTCATTAAACAAAAAGAAGGGAATAAGAACAGTCCCTTATACCAAAGTGGTTTTCTTAGACACGTGTGTCAAGTTTTCGTCCCTGTGCAATACGATGAAAAATGTTAGAATGAGAAACATTAAAGGAAATAACAAACAAATGAAATCAACAACAGAAGTCAGTCGTGCATTTGTGGTTACAGCAGCAAATGACCTTACCACGTAAAAGATTATAGCTACCTGCGTGTCATTCGAGTCCAAGAAAATCAACAATGTGGAATGGCTTACTTGGATAATTGATCATTATACAGAAAGAAGGGAATAAGAACAGTCCCTTATACCAATGTGGTTTCCATAGACACGTGTGTCAAGCTTACGTCCCTGTGCAATACGATGAGAAGTGTTAGAATGAGAAACTTTGAAGGAAATAACAAACAAATGAAATCAACAACAGAAGTCAGTCGTGCATTTGTGGTTACAGCAGCAATTGACCTTACCACGTAAAAGATTATAGCTACCTGCGTGTCATCCGAGTCCAAGAAAATCAACAATGTGGAATGGCTTACTTGGATAATTGATCATTATACAGAAAGAAGCGAATAAGAACAGTCCCTTATACCAATGTGGTTTCCATAGACACGCGTGTCAAGCTTTCGTCCCTGAGCAATACGATGAGAAGTGTTAGAATGAGAAACATTGAAGAAAATAACAAACAAATAAAATCAACAACAGAAGTCAGCCGTCCAATTGTGGTTACAGCCTTACCTTACCACGTAAAAGATTATAGCTACCTGCGTGTCATCCGAGTCCAAGAAAATCAACAATGTGGAATGGCTTACTTGGATAATTGTTCATCAAACAAAAAGAAGGGAATAAGAACAGTCCCTTATACCAAAGTGGTTTCCTTAGACACGTGTGTCAAGCTTTCGTCCCTGTGCAATACGATGAAAAGTGTTAGAATGAGAAACATAGAAGGAAATAACAAACAAATGAAATCAACAACCGAAGTCAGTCGTGCATTTGTGGTTACAGCAGCAATTGACCTTACTACGTGGGAGATTAGAGCTACCTGCGAGACATCCGAGTCCAAGAAAATCAATAATGTGGAATGGCCTACTTGGATAATTGTTGATTAAACAAAAAAAAGGAAATAAGAACAGTCCTTTATACCAAAGTGGTTTCCTTAGACACGTGTGTCAAGCTTTCATCCCTCAGCAATACGACAAAAAGTGTTAGAGTAAGAAACATTGAAGGAAATAACAAACGAATGAAATCAACAACAGAAGTCAACCGTCCAGTTTTGGTTACAGCAGCAATTGACCTTACCACGTGGGAGGTTGGTTTCCTTAGACACGCGTGTCAAGCTTTCGTCCCTGTGCAATACGATGAAAAGTGTTAGAATGAGAATCATTGAAGAAAATAACAAACGAATGAAATCAACAACAGAAGTCAGTCGTGCATTCGTGGTTACAGCAGCAATTGACCTTACCACGTGGGAAATTATAGCTACCTGCGTGACATCCGAGTCCAAGAAAATCAACAATGTGGAATGGCTTACTTGGATAATTGTTCATTAAACAAAAAGAAGGGAATAAGAACAGTCCCTTATACCAAAGTGGTTTCTTTAGACACGCGTGTCAAGCTTTCGTCCCAGTGCAATACGATGAGAAGTGTTAGAATGAGAAACATTGAAAAAAATAACAAACGAATGAAATCAACAACAGAAGTCAGTCGTGCATTCGCGGTTATAGCAGCAATTGACCTTACCACGTGGGAAATTATAGCTACCTGCGTGACATCCGAGTCCAAGAAAATCAACAATGTGGAATGGCTTACTTGGATAATTGTTCATTAAACAAAAAGAAGGGAATAAGAACAGTCCCTTATACCAAAGTGGTTTCTTTAGACACGCGTGTCAAGCTTTCGTCCCTGTGCAATACGATGAAAAGTGTTAGAATGAGAAACATTGAAGAAAATAACAAACGAATGAAATCAACAACAGAAGTCAGTCGTGCATTTGTGGTTACAGCAGCAATTGACCTTACCACGTGGGATATTACAGCTACCTGCGTGACATTCGAGCCCAAGAAAATCAACAATGTGGAACGGCTTACTTGGATAATTGTTCATTAAACAAAAAGAAGGGAATAAGAACAGTCTCTTATACCAAAGTGGTTTTCTTAGACACGTGTGTCAAGTTTTCGTCCCTGTGCAATACGATAAAAAATGTTAGAATGAGAAACATTAAAGGAAATAACAAACAAATGAAATCAACAACAGAAGTCAGTCGTGCATTTGTGGTTACAGCAGCAAATGACCTTACCACGTAAAAGATTATAGCTACCTGCGTGTCATTCGAGTCCAAGAAAATCAACAATGTGGAATGGCTTACTTGGATAATTGATCATTATACAGAAAGAAGGGAATAAGAACAGTCCCTTATACCAATGTGGTTTCCATAGACACGTGTGTCAAGCTTACGTCCCTGTGCAATACGATGAGAAGTGTTAGAATGAGAAACTTTGAAGGAAATAACAAACAAATCAAATCAACAACAGAAGTCAGTCGTGCATTTGTGATTACAGCAGCAATTGACCTTACCACGTGTGAGATTATAGCTACCTGCGTGACATCCGAGTCCAAGAAAATCAACAATGTGGAATGGCTTACTTGGATAATTGATCATTATACAGAAAGAATGAAGTAAGAACAGTTCCTTATACCAATGTGGTTTCCATAGACACTTGTGTCAAGCTTTCGTCCCTGTGCAATACGATGAAAAGTGTTAGAATAAGAAACATTGAAGAAAATAACGAACGAATTAAATCATCAACAGAAGTCAGTCGTGCATTTGTGGTTACAGCAGCAATTGACCTTACCACGTGGGAGATTATAGCTACCTGCGTGACATCCGAGTCCAAGAAAATCAACAATGTGGAACGGCTTACTCGGATAATTGTTCATTAAACATAAAGAAGGGAATAAGAACAGTCCCTTATACCAAAGTGGTTTCCTTAGACACGTGTGTCAAGCTTTCGTCCCTTTGCAATACGATGAGAAGTGTTAGAATGAGAAACATTGAAGGAAATAACAAACAAATGAAATCAACAACAGAAGTCAGTCGTGCATTTGTGGTTACAGCAGCAATTGACCTTACCACGTTAAAGATTATAGCTACCTGCGTGTCATCCGAGTCCAAGAAAATCAACAATGTGGAATGGCTTACTTGGATAATTGATCATCATACAGAAAGAAGGGAATAAGAACAGTCCCTTATACCAATGTGGTTTCCATAGACACGTGTGTCAAGCTTTCGTCCCTGTGCAATACGATGAGAAGTGTTAGAATGAGAAACATTGAAGGAAATAAAAAACAAATGAAATCAACAACAGAAGTCAGCCGTCCAATTGTGGTTACATCAGCAATTGACCTTACCACGTGGGAGATTATAGCTACCCGCGTGTCATCCGAGTCCAAGAAAATCAACAATGTGGAATGGCTTACTTGGATAATTGATCATTATACAGAAAGAATGAAGTAAGAACAGTCCCTTATACCAATGTGGTTTCCATAGACACGTGTGTCAAGCTTTCGTCCCTGCGCAATACGATGAAAAGTGTTAGAATGAGAAACATTGAAGAAAATAACGAACGAATGAAATCAACAACAGAAGTCAGTCTTGCATTTGTGGTTACAGCAGCAATTGACCTCACCACGTGGAAGATTACAGCTACCTGCGTGACATCCGAGCCCAAGAAAATCAACAATGTGGAACGGCTTACTTGGATAATTGTTCATTAAACAAAAAGAAGGGAATAAGAACAGTCCCTTATACCAAAGTGGTTTCCTTAGACACGTGTGTCAAGCTTTCGTCCCTGTGCAATACGATGAAAAATGTTAGAATGAGAAACATTAAAGGAAATAACAAACAAATGAAATCAACAACAGGAGTCAGTCGTGCATTTGTGGTTACAGCAGCAATTGACCTTACCACGTAAAAGATTATAGCTACCTGCGTGTCATCCGAGTCCAAGAAAATCAACAATGTGGAATGGCTTACTTGGATAATTGATCATTTTACAGAAAGAAGGGAATAAGAACAGTCCCTTATACCAATGTGGTTTCCATAGACACGTGTGTCAAGCTTTCGTCCCTGTGCAATACGATGAGAAGTGTTAGAATGAGAAACATTGAAGGAAATAACAAACAAATCAAATCAACAACAGAAGTCAGTCGTGCATTTGTGAATACAACAGCAATTGACCTTACCACGTGGGAGATTATAGCTACCTGCGTGACATCCGAGTCCAAGAAAATCAACAATGTGGAACGGCTTACTCGGATAATTGTTCATTAAACATAAAGAAGGGAATAAGAACAGTCCCTTATACCAAAGTGGTTTCCTTAGACACGTGTGTCAAGCTTTCGTCCCTGTGCAATACGATGAAAAGTGTTAGAATGAGAAACATTGAAGAAAATAACAAACGAATGAAATCAACAACAGAAGTCAGTCGTGCATTTGTGGTTAAAGCAGCAATTGACCTTACCACGTGGGAGATTACAGCTACCTGCGTGACATCCGAGCCCAAGAAAATCAACAATGTGGAATGGCTTACTTGGATAATTGTTCATTAAACAAAAAGAAGGGAATAAGAACAGTCCCTTATACCAAAGTGGTTTCCTTAGACACGTGTGTCAAGCTTTCGTCCCTGTGCAATACGATGAAAAATGTTAGAATGAGAAACATTAAAGGAAATAACAAACAAATGAAATCAACAACAGGAGTCAGTCGTGCATTTGTGGTTACAGCAGCAATTGACCTTACCACGTAAAAGATTATAGCTACCTGCGTGTCATCCGAGTCCAAGAAAATCAACAATGTGGAATGGCTTACTTGGATAATTGATCATTTTACAGAAAGAAGGGAATAAGAACAGTCCCTTATACCAATGTGGTTTCCATAGACACGTGTGTCAAGCTTTCGTCCCTGTGCAATACGATGAGAAGTGTTAGAATGAGAAACATTGAAGGAAATAACAAACAAATCAAATCAACAACAGAAGTCAGTCGTGCATTTGTGAATACAACAGCAATTGACCTTACCACGTGGGAGATTATAGCTACCTGCGTGACATCCGAGTCCAAGAAAATCAACAATGTGGAATGGCATACTTGGATAATTGATCATTATACAGAAAGAATGAAGTAAGAACAGTCCCTTATACCAATGTGGTTTCCATAGACACGTGTGTCAAGCTTTCGTCCCTGTGCAATACGATGAAAAGTGTTAGAATGAGAAACATTGAAGAAAATAATAAACGAATGAAATCAACAACAGAAGTCAGTCGTGCATTTGTGGTTACAGCAGCAATTGACCTTACCAAGTGGGAGATTATAGCTACCTGCGTGACATCCGAGTCCAAGAAAATCAACAATGTGGAACGGCTTACTCGGATAATTGTTCATTAAACATAAAGAAGGGAATAAGAACAGTCCCTTATACCAAAGTGGTTTCTTTAGACACGCGTGTCAAGCTTTCGTCCCAGTGCAATACGATGAGAAGTGTTAGAATGAGAAACATTGAAAAAAATAACAAACGAATGAAATCAACAACAGAAGTCAGTCGTGCATTCGCGGTTACAGCAGCAATTGACCTTACCACGTGGGAAATTATAGCTACCTGCGTGACATCCGAGTCCAAGAAAATCAACAATGTGGAATGGCTTACTTGGATAATTGATCATCATACACAGAGAAGGGAATAAGAACAGTCCCTTATACCAATGTGGTTTCCATAGACACGTGTGTCAAGCTTTCGTGACTGTGCAATACGATGAGAAGTGTTAGAATGAGAAACATTGAAGGAAATAAAAAACAAATGAAATGAACAACAGAAGTCAGCCGTCCAATTGTGGTTACAGCAGCAATTGACATCACCACGTGGGAGATTATAGCTACCCGCGTGTCATCCGAGTCCAAGAAAATCAACAATGTGGAATGGCTTACTTGGATAATTGTTCATTAAACAAAAAGAAGGGAATAAGAACAGTCCCTTATACCAAAGTGGTTTCCTAACACACGTGTGTCAAGCTTTCGTCCCTGTGCAATACGATGAAAAGTGTTAGAATGAGAAACATAGAAGGAAATAACAAACAAATGAAATCAACAACCGAAGTCAGTCGTGCATTTGTGGTTACAGCAGCAATTGACCTTACCACGTTAAAGATTATAGCTACCTGCGTGTCATCCGAGTCCAAGAAAATCAACAATGTGGAATGGCTTACTTGGATAATTGATCATCATACACAGAGAAGGGAATAAGAACAGTCCCTTATACCAATGTGGTTTCCATAGACACGTGTGTCAAGCTTTCGTGACTGTGCAATACGATGAGAAGTGTTAGAATGAGAAACATTGAAGGAAATAAAAAACAAATGAAATGAACAACAGAAGTCAGCCGTCCAATTGTGGTTACAGCAGCAATTGACATCACCACGTGGGAGATTATAGCTACCCGCGTGTCATCCGAGTCCAAGAAAATCAACAATGTGGAATGGCTTACTTGGATAATTGTTCATTAAACAAAAAGAAGGGAATAAGAACAGTCCCTTATACCAAAGTGGTTTCCTAACACACGTGTGTCAAGCTTTCGTCCCTGTGCAATACGATGAAAAGTGTTGGAATGAGAAACATAGAAGGAAATAACAAACAAATGAAATCAACAACAGAAGTCAGTCGTGCATTTGTGGTTACAGCAGCAATTGACCTTACCACGTGGGAGATTATAGCTACCTGCGTGACATCCGAGTCCAAGAAAATCAACAATGTGGAATGGCTTACTTGGATAATTGTTCATTAAACAAAAAGAAGGGAATAAGAACAGTCCCTTATACCAAAGTGGTTTCCTTAGACACGCGTGTCAAGCTTTCGTCCCTGTGCAATACGATGAAAAGTGTTAGAATGAGAAACATAGAAGGAAATAACATACAAATGAAATCAACAACAGAAGTCAGTCGTGCATTCGTGGTTACAGCAGCAATTGACCTTACCACGTGGGAAATTATAGCTACCTGCGTGACATCCGAGTCCAAGAAAATCAACAATGTGGAATGGCTTACTTGGATAATTGTTCATTAAACAAAAAGAAGGGAATAAGAACAGTCCCTTATACCAAAGTGGTTTCTTTAGACACGCGTGTCAAGCTTTCGTCCCAGTGCAATACGATGAGAAGTGTTAGAATGAGAAACATTGAAAAAAATAACAAACGAATGAAATCAACAACAGAAGTCAGTCGTGCATTCGCGGTTACAGCAGCAATTGACCTTACCACGTGGGAAATTATAGCTACCTGCGTGACATCCGAGTCCAAGAAAATCAACAATGTGGAATGGCTTACTTGGATAATTGTTCATTAAACAAAAAGAAGGGAATAAGAACAGTCCCTTATACCAAAGTGGTTTCTTTAGACACGCGTGTCAAGCTTTCGTCCCTGTGCAATACGATGAAAAGTGTTAGAATGAGAAACATTGAAGAAAATAACAAACGAATGAAATCAACAACAGAAGTCAGTCGTGCATTTGTGGTTACAGCAGCAATTGACCTTACCACGTGGGATATTACAGCTACCTGCGTGACATCCGAGCCCAAGAAAATCAACAATGTGGAATGGCTTACTTGGATAATTGATCATTATACAGAAAGAAGGGAATAAGAACAGTCCCTTATACCAATGTGGTTTCCATAGACACGTGTGTCAAGCTTACGTCCCTGTGCAATACGATGAGAAGTGTTAGAATGAGAAACTTTGAAGGAAATAACAAACAAATCAAATCAACAACAGAAGTCAGTCGTGCATTTGTGATTACAGCAGCAATTGACCTTACCACGTGTGAGATTATAGCTACCTGCGTGACATCCGAGTCCAAGAAAATCAACAATGTGGAATGGCTTACTTGGATAATTGATCATTATACAGAAAGAATGAAGTAAGAAGAGTTCCTTATACCAATGTGGTTTCCATAGACACTTGTGTCAAGCTTTCGTCCCTGTGCAATACGATGAAAAGTGTTAGAATAAGAAACATTGAAGAAAATAACAAACGAATGAAATCAACAACAGAAGTCAGTCGTGCATTTGTGGTTACAGCAGCAATTGACCTTACCACGTGGGAGATTATAGCTACCTGCGTGACATCCGAGTCCAAGAAAATCAACAATGTGGAACGGCTTACTCGGATAATTGTTCATTAAACATAAAGAAGGGAATAAGAACAGTCCCTTATACCAAAGTGGTTTCCTTAGACACGTGTGTCAAGCTTTCGTCCCTGTGCAATACGATGAAAAGTGTTAGAATGAGAAACATTGAAGGAAATAACAAACAAATGAAATCAACAACAAAAGTCAGTCGTGCATTTGTGGTTACAGCAGCAATTGACCTTACCACGTTAAAGATTATAGCTACCTGCGTGTCATCCGAGTCCAAGAAAATCAACAATGTGGAATGGCTTACTTGGATAATTGATCATCATACAGAAAGAATGGAATAAGAACAGTCCCTTATACCAATGTGGTTTCCATAGACACGTGTGTCAAGCTTTCGTCCCTGTGCAATACGATGAAAAGTGTTAGAATAAGAAACATTGAAGAAAATAACAAACGAATGAAATCAACAACAGAAGTCAGTCGTGCATTTGTGGTTACAGCAGCAATTGACCTTACCACGTGGGAGATTATAGCTACCCGCGTGTCATCCGAGTCCAAGAAAATCAACAATGTGGAATGGCTTACTTGGATAATTGATCATTAAACAAAAAGAAGGGAATAAGAACAGTCCCTTATACCAAAGTGGTTTCCTTAGACACGCGTGTCAAGCTTTCGTCCCTGTGCAATACGATGAAAAGTGTTAGAATGAGAAACATAGAAGGAAATAACATACAAATGAAATCAACAACAGAAGTCAGTCGTGCATTTGTGGTTACAGCAGCAATTGACCTTACCACGTGGGAGATTACAGCTACCTGCGTGACATCCGAGCCCAAGAAAATCAACAATGTGGAACGGCTTACTTGGATAATTGTTCATTAAACAAGAAGAAGGGAATAAGAACAGTCCCTTATACCAAAGTGGTTTCCTTAGACACGTGTGTCAAGCTTTCGTCCCTGTGCAATACGATGAAAAATGTTAGAATGAGAAACATTAAAGGAAATAACAAACAAATGAAATCAACAACAGAAGTCAGTCGTACATTTGTGGTTACAGCAGCAATTGACCTTACCACGTAAAAGATTATAGCTACCTGCGTGTCATCCGAGTCCAAGAAAATGAACAATGTGGAATGGCTTACTTGGATAATTGTTCATTAAACAAAAAGAAGGGAATAAGAACAGTCCCTTATACCAAAGTGGTTTCCTTAGACACGCGTGTCAAGCTTTCGTCCCTGTGCAATACGATGAAAAGTGTTCGAATGAGGAACATTGAAGAAAATATTTAACGAATGAAATCAACAACAGAAGTCAGTCGTGCATTTGTGGTTACAGCAGCAATTGACCTCACCACGTGGGAGATTACAGCTACCTGCGTGACATCCGAGCCCAAGAAAATCAACAATGTGGAACGGCTTACTTGGATAATTGTTCATTAAACAAAAAGAAGGGAATAAGAACAGTCCCTTATACCAAAGTGGTTTCCTTAGACGCGTGTGTCAAGCTTTCGTCCCTGTGCAATACGATGAAAAATGTTAGAATGAGAAACATAGAAGGAAATAACAAACAAATTAAATCAACAACAGAAGTCAGTCGTGCATTTGTGGTTACAGCAGCAATTGACCTTACCACGTGGGAGATTATAGCTACCTGCGTGACATCCGAGTCCAAGAAAATCAGCAATGTGGAATGGCTTACTTGGATAATTGTTCATTAAACAAAAAGAAGGAAATAAGAACAGTCCCTTATACCAAAGTGGTTTCCATAGACACGTGTGTCAAGCTTTCGTCCCTGTGCAATACGATGAGAAGTGTTAGAATGAGAAACATTGAAGGAAATAACAAACAAATCAAATCAACAACAGAAGTCAGTCGTGCATTTGTGATTATAGCAGCAATTGACCTTACCACGTGGGAGATTATAGCTACCTGCGTGACATCCGAGTCCAAGAAAATCAACAATGTGGAATGGCTTACTTGGATAATTGATCATTATACAGAAAGAATGAAGTAAGAACAGTCCCTCATACCAATGTGGTTTCCATAGACACGTGTGTCAAGCTTTCGTCTCTGTGCAATACGATGAAAAGTGTTAGAATGAGAAACATTGAAGAAAATAACAAACGAATGAAATCAACAAAAGAAGTCAGTCGTGCATTTGTGGTTAAAGCAGCAATTGACCTTACCACGTGGGAGATTACAGCTACCTGCGTGACATCCGAGCCCAAGAATATCAACAATGTGGAACGGCTTACTTGGATAATTGTTCATTAAACAAGAAGAAGGGAATAAGAAGAGTCCCTTATACCAAAGTGGTTTCCTTAGACACGTGTGTCAAGCTTTCGTCCCTGTGCAATACGATGAAAAGTGTTAGAATGAGAATCATTGAAGAAAATAACAAACGAATGAAATCAACAACAGAAGTCAGTCGTGCATTCGTGGTTACAGCAGCAATTGACCTTAACACGTGGGAAATTATAGCTACCTGCGTGACATCCGAGTCCAAGAAAATCAACAATGTGGAATGGCTTACTTGGATAATTGTTCATTAAACAAAAAGAAGGGAATAAGAACAGTCCCTTATACCAAAGTGGTTTCTTTAGACACGCGTGTCAAGCTTTCGTCCCAGTGCAATACGATGAGAAGTGTTAGAATGAGAAACATTGAAAAAAATAACAAACGAATGAAATCAACAACAGAAGTCAGTCGTGCATTCGCGGTTACAGCAGCAATTGTCCTTACCACGTGGGAAATTATAGCTACCTGCGTGACATCCGAGTCCAAGAAAATCAACAATGTGGAATGGCTTACTTGGATAATTGTTCATTAAACAAAAAGAAGGGAATAAGAACAGTCCCTTATACCAAAGTGGTTTCTTTAGACACGCGTGTCAAGCTTTCGTCCCTGTGCAATACGATGAAAAGTGTTAGAATGAGAAACATTGAAGAAAATAACAAACGAATGAAATCAACAACAGAAGTCAGTCGTGCATTTGTGGTTACAGCAGCAATTGACCTTACCACGTGGGATATTACAGCTACCTGCGTGACATCCGAGCCCAAGAAAATCAACAATGTGGAACGGCTTACTTGGATAATTGTTCATTAAACAAAAAGAAGGGAATAAGAACAGTCTCTTATACCAAAGTGGTTTTCTCAGACACGTGTGTCAAGTTTTCGTCCCTGTGCAATACGATGAAAAATGTTAGAATGAGAAACATTAAAGGAAATAACAAACAAATGAAATCAACAACAGAAGTCAGTCGTGCATTTGTGGTTACCGCAGCAATTGACCTTACCACGTAAAAGATTATAGCTACCTGCGTGTCATTCGAGTCCAAGAAAATCAACAATGTGGAATGGCTTACTTGGATAATTGATCATTATACAGAAAGAAGGGAATAAGAACAGTCCCTTCTACCAATGTGGTTTCCATAGACACGTTTGTCAAGCTTACGTCCCTGTGCAATACGATGAGAAGTGTTAGAATGAGAAACTTTGAAGGAAATAACAAACAAATCAAATCAACAACAGAAGTCAGTCGTGCATTTGTGATTACAGCAGCAATTGACCTTACCACGTGTGAGATTATAGCTACCTGCGTGACATCCGAGTCCAAGAAAATCAACAATGTGGAATGGCTTACTTGGATAATTGATCATTATACAGAAAGAATGAAGTAAGAACAGTTCCTTATACCAATGTGGTTTCCATAGACACTTGTGTCAAGCTTTCGTCCCTGTGCAATACGATGAAAAGTGTTAGAATAAGAAACATTGAAGAAAATAACAAACGAATGAAATCAACAACAGAAGTCAGTCGTGCATTTGTGGTTACAGCAGCAATTGACCTTACCACGTGGGAGATTATAGCTACCTGCGTGACATCCGAGTCCAAGAAAATCAACAATGTGGAACGGCTTACTCGGATAATTGTTCATTAAACATAAAGAAGGGAATAAGAACAGTCCCTTATACCAAAGTGGTTTCCTTAGACACGCGTGTCAAGCTTTCGTCCCTGTGCAATGCGATGAAAAGTGTTAGAATGAGAAACATAGAAGGAAATAACATACAAATGAAATCAACAACAGAAGTCAGTCGTGCATTTGTGGTTACAGCAGCAATTGACCTTACCACGTGGGAGATTACAGCTACCTGCGTGACATCCGAGCCCAAGAATATCAACAATGTGGAACGGCTTACTTGGATAATTGTTCATTAAACAAGAAGAAGGGAATAAGAACAGTCCCTTATACCAAAGTGGTTTCCTTAGACACGTGTGTCAAGCTTTCGTCCCTGTGCAATACGATGAAAAGTGTTAGAATGAGAATCATTGAAGAAAATAACAAACGAATGAAATCAACAACAGAAATCAGTCGTGCATTCGTGGTTACAGCAGCAATTGACCTTACCACGTGGGAGATTATAGCTACCCGCGTGTCATCCGAGTCCAAGAAAATCAACAATGTGGAATGGCTTACTTGGATAATTGATCATTATACAGAAAGAATGAAGTAAGAACAGTCCCTTATACCAATGTGGTTTCCATAGACACGTGTGTCAAGCTTTCGTCCCTGCGCAATACGATGAAAAGTGTTAGAATGAGAAACATTGAAGAAAATAACGAACGAATGAAATCAACAACAGAAGTCAGTCGTGCATTTGTGGTTACAGCAGCAATTGACCTCACCACGTGGAAGATTACAGCTACCTGCGTGACATCCGAGCCCAAGAAAATCAACAATGTGGAACGGCTTACTTGGATAATTGTTCATTAAACAAAAAGAAGGGAATAAGAACACTCCCTTATACCAAAGTGGTTTCCTTAGACACGTGTGTCAAGCTTTCGTCCCTGTGCAATACGATGAAAAATGTTAGAATGAGAAACATTAAAGGAAATAACAAACAAATGAAATCAACAACAGGAGTCAGTCGTGCATTTGTGGTTACAGCAGCAATTGACCTTACCACGTAAAAGATTATAGCTACCTGCGTGTCATCCAAGTCCAAGAAAATCAACAATGTGGAATGGCTTACTTGGATAATTGATCATTATACAGAAAGAAGGGAATAAGAACAGTCCCTTATACCAATGTGGTCTCCATAGACACGTGTGTCAAGCTTTCGTCCCTGTGCAATACGATGAGAAGTGTTAGAATGAGAAACATTGAAGGAAATAAAAAACAAATGAAATCAACAACAGAAGTCAGCCGTCCAATTGTGGTTACAGCAGCAATTGACCTCACCACGTGGGAGATTATAGCTACCCGCGTGTCATCCGAGTCCAAGAAAATCAACAATGTGGAATGGCTTACTTGGATAATTGTTCATTAAACAAAAAGAAGGGAATAAGAACAGTCCCTTAAACCAAAGTGGTTTCCTAACACACGTGTGTCAAGCTTTCGTCCCTGTGCAATACGATGAAAAGTGTTAGAATGAGAAACATAGAAGGAAATAACAAACAAATGAAATCAACAACAGAAGTCAGTCGTGCATTTGTGGTTACAGCAGCAATTGACCTTACCACGTGGGAGATTATAGCTACCTGCGTGACATCCGAGTCCAAGAAAATCAACAATGTGGAATGGCTTACTTGGATAATTGTTCATTAAACAAAAAGAAGGGAATAAGAACAGTCCCTTATACCAAAGTGGTTTCCTAACACACGTGTGTCAAGCTTTCGTCCCTGTGCAATACGATGAAAAGTGTTAGAATGAGAAACATAGAAGGAAATAACAAACAAATGAAATCAACAACAGAAGTCATTCGTGCATTTGTGGTTACAGCAGCAATTGACCTTACCACGTGGGAGATTATAGCTACCTGCGTGACATCCGAGTCCAAGAAAATCAACAATGTGGAATGGCTTACTTGGATAATTGTTCATTAAACAAGAAGAAGGGAATAAGAACAGTCCCTTATACCAAAGTGGTTTCCTAACACACGTGTGTCGAGCTTTCGTCCCTGTGCAATACGATGAAAAGTGTTAGAATGAGAAACATAGAAGGAAATAACAAACAAATGAAATCAACAACAGAAGTCAGTCGTGCATTTGTGGTTACAGCAGCAATTGACCTTACCACGTGGGAGATTATAGCTACCTGCGTGACATCCGAGTCCAAGAAAATCAACAATGTGGAATGGCTTACTTGGATAATTGTTCATTAAACAAAAAGAAGGGAATAAGAACAGTCCCTTATACCAAAGTGGTTTCCTTAGACACGCGTGTCAAGCTTTCGTCCCTGTGCAATACGATGAAAAGTGTTAGAATGAGAAACATAGAAGGAAATAACATACAAATGAAATCAACAACAGAAGTCAGTCGTGCATTTGTGGTTACAGCAGCAATTGACCTTACCACGTGGGAGATTACAGCTACCTGCGTGACATCCGAGCCCAAGAATATCAACAATGTGGAACGGCTTACTTGGATAATTGTTCATTAAACAAGAAGAAGGGAATAAGAAGAGCCCCTTATACCAAAGTGGTTTCCTTAGACACGTGTGTCAAGCTTTCGTCCCTGTGCAATACGATGAAAAGTGTTAGAATGAGAATCATTGAAGAAAATAACAAACGAATGAAATCAACAACAGAAGTCAGTCGTGCATTCGTGGTTACAGCAGCAATTGACCTTAACACGTGGGAAATTATAGCTACCTGCGTGACATCCGAGTCCAAGAAAATCAACAATGTGGAATGGCTTACTTGGATAATTGTTCATTAAACAAAAAGAAGGGAATAAGAACAGTCCCTTATACCAAAGTGGTTTCTTTAGACACGCGTGTCAAGCTTTCGTCCCAGTGCAATACGATGAGAAGTGTTAGAATGAGAAACATTGAAAAAAATAACAAACGAATGAAATCAACAACAGAAGTCAGTCGTGCATTCGCGGTTACAGCAGCAATTGTCCTTACCACGTGGGAAATTATAGCTACCTGCGTGACATCCGAGTCCAAGAAAATCAACAATGTGGAATGGCTTACTTGGATAATTGTTCATTAAACAAAAAGAAGGGAATAAGAACAGTCCCTTATACCAAAGTGGTTTCTTTAGACACGCGTGTCAAGCTTTCGTCCCTGTGCAATACGATGAAAAGTGTTAGAATGAGAAACATTGAAGAAAATAACAAACGAATGAAATCAACAACAGAAGTCAGTCGTGCATTTGTGGTTACAGCAGCAATTGACCTTACCACGTGGGATATTACAGCTACCTGCGTGACATCCGAGCCCAAGAAAATCAACAATGTGGAACGGCTTACTTGGATAATTGTTCATTAAACAAAAAGAAGGGAATAAGAACAGTCTCTTATACCAAAGTGGTTTTCTTAGACACGTGTGTCAAGTTTTCGTCCCTGTGCAATACGATGAAAAATGTTAGAATGAGAAACATTAAAGGAAATAACAAACAAATGAAATCAACAACAGAAGTCAGTCGTGCATTTGTGGTTACCGCAGCAATTGACCTTACCACGTAAAAGATTATAGCTACCTGCGTGTCATTCGAGTCCAAGAAAATCAACAATGTGGAATGGCTTACTTGGATAATTGATCATTATACAGAAAGAAGGGAATAAGAACAGTCCCTTCTACCAATGTGGTTTCCATAGACACGTTTGTCAAGCTTACGTCCCTGTGCAATACGATGAGAAGTGTTAGAATGAGAAACTTTGAAGGAAATAACAAACAAATCAAATCAACAACAGAAGTCAGTCGTGCATTTGTGATTACAGCAGCAATTGACCTTACCACGTGTGAGATTATAGCTACCTGCGTGACATCCGAGTCCAAGAAAATCAACAATGTGGAATGGCTTACTTGGATAATTGATCATTATACAGAAAGAATGAAGTAAGAACAGTTCCTTATACCAATGTGGTTTCCATAGACACTTGTGTCAAGCTTTCGTCCCTGTGCAATACGATGAAAAGTGTTAGAATAAGAAACATTGAAGAAAATAACAAACGAATGAAATCAACAACAGAAGTCAGTCGTGCATTTGTGGTTACAGCAGCAATTGACCTTACCACGTGGGAGATTATAGCTACCTGCGTGACATCCGAGTCCAAGAAAATCAACAATGTGGAACGGCTTACTCGGATAATTGTTCATTAAACATAAAGAAGGGAATAAGAACAGTCCCTTATACCAAAGTGGTTTCCTTAGACACGCGTGTCAAGCTTTCGTCCCTGTGCAATACGATGAAAAGTGTTAGAATGAGAAACATAGAAGGAAATAACATACAAATGAAATCAACAACAGAAGTCAGTCGTGCATTTGTGGTTACAGCAGCAATTGACCTTACCACGTGGGAGATTACAGCTACCTGCGTGACATCCGAGCCCAAGAATATCAACAATGTGGAACGGCTTACTTGGATAATTGTTCATTAAACAAGAAGAAGGGAATAAGAACAGTCCCTTATACCAAAGTGGTTTCCTTAGACACGTGTGTCAAGCTTTCGTCCCTGTGCAATACGATGAAAAGTGTTAGAATGAGAATCATTGAAGAAAATAACAAACGAATGAAATCAACAACAGAAATCAGTCGTGCATTCGTGGTTACAGCAGCAATTGACCTTACCACGTGGGAGATTATAGCTACCCGCGTGTCATCCGAGTCCAAGAAAATCAACAATGTGGAATGGCTTACTTGGATAATTGATCATTATACAGAAAGAATGAAGTAAGAACAGTCCCTTATACCAATGTGGTTTCCATAGACACGTGTGTCAAGCTTTCGTCCCTGCGCAATACGATGAAAAGTGTTAGAATGAGAAACATTGAAGAAAATAACGAACGAATGAAATCAACAACAGAAGTCAGTCGTGCATTTGTGGTTACAGCAGCAATTGACCTCACCACGTGGAAGATTACAGCTACCTGCGTGACATCCGAGCCCAAGAAAATCAACAATGTGGAACGGCTTACTTGGATAATTGTTCATTAAACAAAAAGAAGGGAATAAGAACACTCCCTTATACCAAAGTGGTTTCCTTAGACACGTGTGTCAAGCTTTCGTCCCTGTGCAATACGATGAAAAATGTTAGAATGAGAAACATTAAAGGAAATAACAAACAAATGAAATCAACAACAGGAGTCAGTCGTGCATTTGTGGTTACAGCATCAATTGACCTTACCACGTAAAAGATTATAGCTACCTGCGTGTCATCCAAGTCCAAGAAAATCAACAATGTGGAATGGCTTACTTGGATAATTGATCATTATACAGAAAGAAGGGAATAAGAACAGTCCCTTATACCAATGTGGTTTCCATAGACACGTGTGTCAAGCTTTCGTCCCTGTGCAATACGATGAGAAGTGTTAGAATGAGAAACATTGAAGGAAATAAAAAACAAATGAAATCAACAACAGAAGTCAGCCGTCCAATTGTGGTTACAGCAGCAATTGACCTCACCACGTGGGAGATTATAGCTACCCGCGTGTCATCCGAGTCCAAGAAAATCAACAATGTGGAATGGCTTACTTGGATAATTGTTCATTAAACAAAAAGAAGGGAATAAGAACAGTCCCTTATACCAAAGTGGTTTCCTAACACACGTGTGTCAAGCTTTCGTCCCTGTGCAATACGATGAAAAGTGTTAGAATGAGAAACATAGAAGGAAATAACAAACAAATGAAATCAACAACAGAAGTCAGTCGTGCATTTGTGGTTACAGCAGCAATTGACCTTACCACGTGGGAGATTATAGCTACCTGCGTGACATCCGAGTCCAAGAAAATCAACAATGTGGAATGGCTTACTTGGATAATTGTTCATTAAACAAAAAGAAGGGAATAAGAACAGTCCCTTATACCAAAGTGGTTTCCTAACACACGTGTGTCAAGCTTTCGTCCCTGTGCAATACGATGAAAAGTGTTAGAATGAGAAACATAGAAGGAAATAACAAACAAATGAAATCAACAACAGAAGTCATTCGTGCATTTGTGGTTACAGCAGCAATTGACCTTACCACGTGGGAGATTATAGCTACCTGCGTGACATCCGAGTCCAAGAAAATCAACAATGTGGAATGGCTTACTTGGATAATTGTTCATTAAACAAAGAGAAGGGAATAAGAACAGTCCCTTATACCAAAGTGGTTTCCTTAGACACGCGTGTCAAGCTTTCGTCCCTGTGCAATACGATGAAAAGTGTTAGAATGAGAAACATAGAAGGAAATAACATACAAATGAAATCAACAACAGAAGTCAGTCGTGCATTTGTGGTTACAGCAGCAATTGACCTTACCACGTGGGAGATTACAGCTACCTGCGTGACATCCGAGCCCAAGAAAATCAACAATGTGGAACGGCTTACTTGGAAAATTGTTCATTAAACAAGAAGAAGGGAATAAGAACAGTCCCTTATACCAAAGTGGTTTCCTTAGACACGTGTGTCAAGCTTTCGTCCCTGTGCAATACGATGAAAAGTGTTAGAATGAGAATCATTGAAGAAAATAACAAACGAATAAAATCAACAACAGAAGTCAGTCGTGCATTCGTGGTTACAGCAGCAATTGACCTTACCACGTGGGAAATTATAGCTACCTGCGTGACATCCGAGTCCAAGAAAATCAACAATGTGGAATGGCTTACTTGGATAATTGTTCATTAAACAAAAAGAAGGGAATAAGAACAGTCCCTTATACCAAAGTGGTTTCTTTAGACACGCGTGTCAAGCTTTCCTCCCAGTGCAATACGATGAGAAGTGTTAGAATGAGAAACATTGAAAAAAATAACAAACGAATGAAATCAACAACAGAAGTCAGTCGTGCATTCGCGGTTACAGCAGCAATTGACCTTACCACGTGGGAAATTATAGCTACCTGCGTGACATCCGAGTCCAAGAAAATCAACAATGTGGAATGGCTTACTTGGATAATTGTTCATTAAACAAAAAGAAGGGAATAAGAACAGTCCCTTATACCAAAGTGGTTTCTTTAGACACGCGTGTCAAGCTTTCGTCCCTGTGCAATACGATGAAAAGTGTTAGAATGAGAAACATTGAAGAAAATAACAAACGAATGAAATCAACAACAGAAGTCAATCGTGCATTTGTGGTTACAGCAGCAATTGACCTTACCACGTGGGATATTACAGCTACCTGCGTGACATCCGAGCCCAAGAAAATCAACAATGTGGAACGGCTTACTTGGATAATTGTTCATTAAACAAAAAGAAGGGAATAAGAACAGTCTCTTATACCAAAGTGGTTTTCTTAGACACGTGTGTCAAGTTTTCGTCCCTGTGCAATACGATGAAAAATGTTAGAATGAGAAACATTAAAGGAAATAACAAACAAATGAAATCAACAACAGAAGTCAGTCGTGCATTTGTGGTTACAGCAGCAATTGACCTTACCACGTAAAAGATTATAGCTACCTGCGTGTCATTCGAGTCCAAGAAAATCAACAATGTGGAATGGCTTACTTGGATAATTGATCATTATACAGAAAGAAGGGAATAAGAACAGTCCCTTATACCAATGTGGTTTCCATAGACACGTGTGTCAAGCTTACGTCCCTGTGCAATACGATGAGAAGTGTTAGAATGAGAAACTTTGAAGGAAATAACAAACAAATCAAATCAACAACAGAAGTCAGTCGTGCATTTGTGATTACAGCAGCAATTGACCTTACCACGTGTGAGATTATAGCTACCTGCGTGACATCCGAGTCCAAGAAAATCAACAATGTGGAATGGCTTACTTGGATAATTGATCATTATACAGAAAGAATGAAGTAAGAACAGTTCCTTATACCAATGTGGTTTCCATAGACACTTGTGTCAAGCTTTCGTCCCTGTGCAATACGATGAAAAGTGTTAGAATAAGAAACATTGAAGAAAATAACAAACGAATGAAATCAACAACAGAAGTCAGTCGTGCATTTGTGGTTACAGCAGCAATTGACCTTACCACGTGGGAGATTATAGCTACCTGCGTGACATCCGAGTCCAAGAAAATCAACAATGTGGAACGGCTTACTCGGATAATTGTTCATTAAACATAAAGAAGGGAATAAGAACAGTCCCTTATACCAAAGTGGTTTCCTTAGACACGTGTGTCAAGCTTTCGTCCCTGTGCAATACGATGAAAAGTGTTAGAATGAGAAACATTGAAGGAAATAACAAACAAATGAAATCAACAACAAAAGTCAGTCGTGCATTTGTGGTTACAGCAGCAATTGACCTTACCACGTTAAAGATTATAGCTACCTGCGTGTCATCCGAGTCCAAGAAAATCAACAATGTGGAATGGCTTACTTGGATAATTGATCATCATACAGAAAGAAGGGAATAAGAACAGTCCCTTATACCAATGTGGTTTCCATAGACACGTGTGTCAAGCTTTCGTCCCTGTGCAATACGATGAGAAGTGTTAGAATGAGAAACATTGAAGGAAATAAAAAACAAATGAAATCAACAACAGAAGTCAGCCGTCCAATTGTGGTTACAGCAGCAATTGACCTTACCACGTGGGAGATTATAGCTACCCGCGTGTCATCCGAGTCCAAGAAAATCAACAATGTGGAATGGCTTACTTGGATAATTGATCATTATACAGAAAGAATGAAGTAAGAACAGTCCCTTATACCAATGTGGTTTCCATAGACACGTGTGTCAAGCTTTCGTCCCTGCGCAATACGATGAAAAGTGTTAGAATGAGAAACATTGAAGAAAATAACGAACGAATGAAATCAACAACAGAAGTCAGTCGTGCATTTGTGGTTACAGCAGCAATTGACCTCACCACCTGGAAGATTACAGCTACCTGCGTGACATCCGAGCCCAAGAAAATCAACAATGTGGAACGGCTTACTTGGATAATTGTTCATTAAACAAAAAGAAGGGAATAAGAACAGTCCCTTATACCAAAGTGGTTTCCTTAGACACGTGTGTCAAGCTTTCGTCCCTGTGCAATACGATGAAAAGTGTTAGAATGAGAAACATAGAAGGAAATAACAAACAAATGAAATCAACAACAGAAGTCAGTCGTGCATTTGTGGTTTCAGCAGCAATTGACCTTACCACGTGGGAGATTATAGCTACCTGCGTGACATCCGAGTCCAAGAAAATCAACAATGTGGAATGGCTTACTTGGATAATTGTTCATTAAACAAAAAGAAGGGAATAAGAACAGTCCCTTATACCAAAGTGGTTTCCTTAGACACGCGTGTCAAGCTTTCGTCCCTGTGCAATACGATGAGAAGTGTTAGAATGAGAAACTTTGAAGGAAATAACAAACAAATCAAATCAACAACAGAAGTCAGTCGTGCATTTGTGGTTACAGCAGCAATTGACCTTACCACGTGGGAGATTATAGCTACCTGCGTGACATCCGAGTCCAAGAAAATCAACAATGTGGAATGGCTTACTTGGATAATTGTTCATTAAACAAAAAGAAGGGAATAAGAACAGTCCCTTATACCAAAGTGGTTTCCTTAGACACGCGTGTCAAGCTTTCGTCCCTGTGCAATACGATGAAAAGTGTTAGAATGAGAAACATAGAAGGAAATAACATACAAATGAAATCAACAACAGAAGTCAGTCGTGCATTTGTGGTTACAGCAGCAATTGACCTTACCACGTGGGAGATTACAGCTACCTGCGTGACATCCGAGCCCAAGAAAATCAACAATGTGGAACGGCTTACTTGGATAATTGTTCATTAAACAAGAAGAAGGGAATAAGAACAGTCCCTTATACCAAAGTGGTTTCCTTAGATACGTGTGTCAAGCTTTCGTCCCTCTGCAATACGATGAAAAATGTTAGAATGAGAAACATTAAAGGAAATAACAAACAAATGAAATCAACAACAGAAGTCAGTCGTGCATTTGTGGTTACAGCAGCAATTGACCTTACCACGTAAAAGATTATAGCTACCTGCGTGTCATCCGAGTCCAAGAAAATGAACAATGTGGAATGGCTTACTTGGATAATTGTTCATTAAACAAAAAGAAGGGAATAAGAACAGTCCCTTATACCAAAGTGGTTTCCTTAGACACGCGTGTCAAGCTTTCGTCCCTGTGCAATACGATGAAAAGTGTTAGAATGAGAAACATTGAAGAAAATATTAAACGAATGAAATCAACAACAGAAGTCAGTCGTGCATTTGTGGTTACAGCAGCAATTGACCTCACCACGTGGGAGATTACAGCTACCTGCGTGACATCCGAGCCCAAGAAAATCAACAATGTGGAACGGCTTACTTGGATAATTGTTCATTAAACAAAAAGAAGGGAATAAGAACAGTCCCTTATACCAAAGTGGTTTCCTTAGACGCGTGTGTCAAGCTTTCGTCCCTGTGCAATACGATGAAAAATGTTAGAATGAGAAACATAGAAGGAAATAACAAACAAATGAAATCAACAACAGGAGTCAGTCGTGCATTTGTGGTTACAGCAGCAATTGACCTTACCACGTAAAAGATTATAGCTACCTGCGTGTCATCCGAGTCCAAGAAAATCAACAATGTGGAATGGCTTACTTGGATAATTGATCATTATACAGAAAGAAGGGAATAAGAACAGTCCCTTATACCAATGTGGTTTCCATAGACACGTGTGTCAAGCTTTCGTCCCTGTGCAATACGATGAGAAGTGTTAGAATGAGAAACATTGAAGGAAATAACAAACAAATCAAATCAACAACAGAAGTCAGTCGTGCATTTGTGAATACAGCAGCAATTGACCTTACCACGTGGGAGATTATAGCTACCTGCGTGACATCCGAGTCCAAGAAAATCAACAATGTGGAATGGCTTACTTGGATAATTGATCATTATACAGAAAGAATGAAGTAAGAACAGTCCCTTATACCAATGTGGTTTCCATAGACACGTGTGTCAAGCTTTCGTCCCTGTGCAATACGATGAAAAGTGTTAGAATGAGAAACATTGAAGAAAATAACAAACGAATTAAATCAACAACAGAAGTCAGTCGTGCATTTGTGGTTACAGCAGCAATTGACCTTACCACGTGGGAGATTATAGCTACCTGCGTGACATCCGAGTCCAAGAAAATCAACAATGTGGACCGGCTTACTCGGATAATTGTTCATTAAACATAAAGAAGGGAATAAGAACAGTCCCTTATACCAAAGTGGTTTCCTTAGACACGTGTGTCAAGCTTTCGTCCCTGTGCAATACGATGAAAAGTGTTAGAATGAGAAACATTGAAGGAAATAACAAACAAATGAAATCAACAACAGAAGTCAGTCGTGCATTTGTGGTTACAGCAGCAATTGACCTTACCACGTTAAAGATTATAGCTACCTGCGTGTCATCCGAGTCCAAGAAAATCAACAATGTGGAATGGCTTACTTGGATAATTGATCATCATACAGAGAGAAGGGAATAAGAACAGTCCCTTATACCAATGTGGTTTCCATAGACACGTGTGTCAAGCTTTCGTCCCTGTGCAATACGATGAGAAGTGTTAGAATGAGAAACATTGAAGGAAATAAAAAACAAATGAAATCAACAACAGAAGTCAGCCGTCCAATTGTGGTTACAGCAGCAATTGACCTCACCACGTGGGAGATTATAGCTACCCGCGTGTCATCCGAGTCCAAGAAAATCAACAATGTGGAATGGCTTACTTGGATAATTGTTCATTAAACAAGAAGAAGGGAATAAGAACAGTCCCTTATACCAAAGTGGTTTCCTAACACACGTGTGTCGAGCTTTCGTCCCTGTGCAATACGATGAAAAGTGTTAGAATGAGAAACATAGAAGGAAATAACAAACAAATGAAATCAACAACAGAAGTCAGTCGTGCATTTGTGGTTACAGCAGCAATTGACCTTACCACTTGGGAGATTATAGCTACCTGCGTGACATCCGAGTCCAAGAAAATCAACAATGTGGAATGGCTTACTTGGATAATTGTTCATTAAACAAAAAGAAGGGAATAAGAACAGTCCCTTATACCAAAGTGGTTTCCTTAGACACGCGTGTCAAGCTTTCGTCCCTGTGCAATACGATGAAAAGTGTTAGAATGAGAAACATAGAAGGAAATAACATACAAATGAAATCAACAACAGAAGTCAGTCGTGCATTTGTGGTTACAGCAGCAATTGACCTTACCACGTGGGAGATTACAGCTACCTGCGTGACATCCGAGCCCAAGAATATCAACAATGTGGAACGGCTTACTTGGATAATTGTTCATTAAACAAGAAGAAGGGAATAAGAACAGTCCCTTATACCAAAGTGGTTTCCTTAGACACGTGTGTCAAGCTTTCGTCCCTGTGCAATACGATGAAAAGTGTTAGAATGAGAATCATTGAAGAAAATAACAAACGAATGAAATCAACAACAGAAGTCAGTCGTGCATTCGTGGTTACAGCAGCAATTGACCTTAACACGTGGGAAATTATAGCTACCTGCGTGACATCCGAGTCCAAGAAAATCAACAATGTGGAATGGCTTACTTGGATAATTGTTCATTAAACAAAAAGAAGGGAATAAGAACAGTCCCTTATACCAAAGTGGTTTCTTTAGACACGCGTGTCAAGCTTTCGTCCCAGTGCAATACGATGAGAAGTGTTAGAATGAGAAACATTGAAAAAAATAACAAACGAATGAAATCAACAACAGAAGTCAGTCGTGCATTCGCGGTTACAGCAGCAATTGTCCTTACCACGTGGGAAATTATAGCTACCTGCGTGACATCCGAGTCCAAGAAAATCAACAATGTGGAATGGCTTACTTGGATAATTGTTCATTAAACAAAAAGAAGGGAATAAGAACAGTCCCTTATACCAAAGTGGTTTCTTTAGACACGCGTGTCAAGCTTTCGTCCCTGTGCAATACGATGAAAAGTGTTAGAATGAGAAACATTGAAGAAAATAACAAACGAATGAAATCAACAACAGAAGTCAGTCGTGCATTTGTGGTTACAGCAGCAATTGACCTTACCACGTGGGATATTACAGCTACCTGCGTGACATCCGAGCCCAAGAAAATCAACAATGTGGAACGGCTTACTTGGATAATTGTTCATTAAACAAAAAGAAGGGAATAAGAACAGTCTCTTATACCAAAGTGGTTTTCTTAGACACGTGTGTCATGTTTTCGTCCCTGTGCAATACGATGAAAAATGTTAGAATGAGAAACATTAAAGGAAATAACAAACAAATGAAATCAACAACAGAAGTCAGTCGTGCATTTGTGGTTACAGCAGCAATTGACCTTACCACGTAAAAGATTATAGCTACCTGCGTGTCATTCGAGTCCAAGAAAATCAACAATGTGGAATGGCTTACTTGGATAATTGATCATTATACAGAAAGAAGGGAATAAGAACAGTCCCTTCTACCAATGTGGTTTCCATAGACACGTTTGTCAAGCTTACGTCCCTGTGCAATACGATGAGAAGTGTTAGAATGAGAAACTTTGAAGGAAATAACAAACAAATCAAATCAACAACAGAAGTCAGTCGTGCATTTGTGATTACAGCAGCAATTGACCTTACCACGTGTGAGATTATAGCTACCTGCGTGACATCCGAGTCCAAGAAAATCAACAATGTGGAATGGCTTACTTGGATAATTGATCATTATACAGAAAGAATGAAGTAAGAACAGTTCCTTATACCAATGTGGTTTCCATAGACACTTGTGTCAAGCTTTCGTCCCTGTGCAATACGATGAAAAGTGTTAGAATAAGAAACATTGAAGAAAATAACAAACGAATGAAATCAACAACAGAAGTCAGTCGTGCATTTGTGGTTACAGCAGCAATTGACCTTACCACGTGGGAGATTATAGCTACCTGCGTGACATCCGAGTCCAAGAAAATCAACAATGTGGAACGGCTTACTCGGATAATTGTTCATTAAACATAAAGAAGGGAATAAGAACAGTCCCTTATACCAAAGTGGTTTCCTTAGACACGCGTGTCAAGCTTTCGTCCCTGTGCAATACGATGAAAAGTGTTAGAATGAGAAACATAGAAGGAAATAACATACAAATGAAATCAACAACAGAAGTCAGTCGTGCATTTGTAGTTACAGCAGCAATTGACCTTACCACGTGGGAGATTACAGCTACCTGCGTGACATCCGAGCCCAAGAATATCAACAATGTGGAACGGCTTACTTGGATAATTGTTCATTAAACAAGAAGAAGGGAATAAGAACAGTCCCTTATACCAAAGTGGTTTCCTTAGACACGTGTGTCAAGCTTTCGTCCCTGTGCAATACGATGAAAAGTGTTAGAATGAGAATCATTGAAGAAAATAACAAACGAATGAAATCAACAACAGAAGTCAGTCGTCCATTCGTGGTTACAGCAGCAATTGACCTTACCACGTGGGAGATTATAGCTACCCGCGTGTCATCCGAGTCCAAGAAAATCAACAATGTGGAATGGCTTACTTGGATAATTGATCATTATACAGAAAGAATGAAGTAAGAACAGTCCCTTATACCAATGTGGTTTCCATAGACACGTGTGTCAAGCTTTCGTCCCTGCGCAATACGATGAAAAGTGTTAGAATGAGAAACATTGAAGAAAATAACGAACGAATGAAATCAACAACAGAAGTCAGTCGTGCATTTGTGGTTACAGCAGCAATTGACCTCACCACGTGGAAGATTACAGCTACCTGCGTGACATCCGAGCCCAAGAAAATCAACAATGTGGAACGGCTTACTTGGATAATTGTTCATTAAACAAAAAGAAGGGAATAAGAACACTCCCTTATACCAAAGTGGTTTCCTTAGACACGTGTGTCAAGCTTTCGTCCCTGTGCAATACGATGAAAAATGTTAGAATGAGAAACATTAAAGGAAATAACAAACAAATGAAATCAACAACAGGAGTCAGTCGTGCATTTGTGGTTACAGCAGCAATTGACCTTACCACGTAAAAGATTATAGCTACCTGCGTGTCATCCAAGTCCAAGAAAATCAACAATGTGGAATGGCTTACTTGGATAATTGATCATTATACAGAAAGAAGGGAATAAGAACAGTCCCTTATACCAATGTGGTTTCCATAGACACGTGTGTCAAGCTTTCGTCCCTGTGCAATACGATGAGAAGTGTTAGAATGAGAAACATTGAAGGAAATAAAAAACAAATGAAATCAACAACAGAAGTCAGCCGTCCAATTGTGGTTACAGCAGCAATTGACCTCACCACGTGGGAGATTATAGCTACCCGCGTGTCATCCGAGACCAAGAAAATCAACAATGTGGAATGGCTTACTTGGATAATTGTTCATTAAACAAAAAGAAGGGAATAAGAACAGTCCCTTATACCAAAGTGGTTTCCTAACACACGTGTGTCAAGCTTTCGTCCCTGTGCAATACGATGAAAAGTGTTAGAATGAGAAACATAGAAGGAAATAACAAACAAATGAAATCAACAACAGAAAACATTCGTGCATTTGTGGTTACAGCAGCAATTGACCTTACCACGTGGGAGATTATAGCTACCTGCGTGACATCCGAGTCCAAGAAAATCAACAATGTGGAATGGCTTACTTGGATAATTGTTCATTAAACAAAAAGAAGGGAATAAGAACAGTCCCTTATACCAAAGTGGTTTCCTTAGACACGCGTGTCAAGCTTTCGTCCCTGTGCAATACGATGAAAAGTGTTAGAATGAGAAACATAGAAGGAAATAACATACAAATGAAATCAACAACAGAAGTCAGTCGTGCATTTGTGGTTACAGCAGCAATTGACCTTACCACGTGGGAGATTACAGCTACCTGCGTGACATCCGAGCCCAAGAAAATCAACAATGTGGAACGGCTTACTTGGAAAATTGTTCATTAAACAAGAAGAAGGGAATAAGAACAGTCCCTTATACCAAAGTGGTTTCCTTAGACACGTGTGTCAAGCTTTCGTCCCTGTGCAATACGATGAAAAGTGTTAGAATGAGAATCATTGAAGAAAATAACAAACGAATAAAATCAACAACAGAAGTCAGTCGTGCATTCGTGGTTACAGCAGCAATTGACCTTACCACGTGGGAAATTATAGCTACCTGCGTGACATCCGAGTCCAAGAAAATCAACAATGTGGAATGGCTTACTTGGATAATTGTTCATTAAACAAAAAGAAGGGAATAAGAACAGTCCCTTATACCAAAGTGGTTTCTTTAGACACGCGTGTCAAGCTTTCCTCCCAGTGCAATACGATGAGAAGTGTTAGAATGAGAAACATTGAAAAAAATAACAAACGAATGAAATCAACAACAGAAGTCAGTCGTGCATTCGCGGTTACAGCAGCAATTGACCTTACCACGTGGGAAATTATAGCTACCTGCGTGACATCCGAGTCCAAGAAAATCAACAATGTGGAATGGCTTACTTGGATAATTGTTCATTAAACAAAAAGAAGGGAATAAGAACAGTCCCTTATACCAAAGTGGTTTCTTTAGACACGCGTGTCAAGCTTTCGTCCCTGTGCAATACGATGTGTTAGAATGAGAAACATTGAAGAAAATAACAAACGAATGAAATCAACAACAGAATTCAGTCGTGCATTTGTGGTTACAGCAGCAATTGACCTTACCACGTGGGATATTACAGCTACCTGCGTGACATCCGAGCCCAAGAAAATCAACAATGTGGAACGGCTTACTTGGATAATTGTTCATTAAACAAAAAGAAGGGAATAAGAACAGTCTCTTATACCAAAGTGGTTTTCTTAGACACGTGTGTCAAGTTTTCGTCCCTGTGCAATACGATGAAAAATGTTAGAATGAGAAACATTAAAGGAAATAACAAACAAATGAAATCAACAACAGAAGTCAGTCGTGCATTTGTGGTTACAGCAGCAATTGACCTTACCACGTAAAAGATTATAGCTACCTGCGTGTCATTCGAGTCCAAGAAAATCAACAATGTGGAATGGCTTACTTGGATAATTGATCATTATACAGAAAGAAGGGAATAAGAACAGTCCCTTATACCAATGTGGTTTCCATAGACACGTGTGTCAAGCTTACGTCCCTGTGCAATACGATGAGAAGTGTTAGAATGAGAAACTTTGAAGGAAATAACAAACAAATCAAATCAACAACAGAAGTCAGTCGTGCATTTGTGATTACAGCAGCAATTGACCTTACCACGTGTGAGATTATAGCTACCTGCGTGACATCCGAGTCCAAGAAAATCAACAATGTGGAATGGCTTACTTGGATAATTGATCATTATACAGAAAGAATGAAGTAAGAACAGTTCCTTATACCAATGTGGTTTCCATAGACACTTGTGTCAAGCTTTCGTCCCTGTGCAATACGATGAAAAGTGTTAGAATAAGAAACATTGAAGAAAATAACAAACGAATGAAATCAACAACAGAAGTCAGTCGTGCATTTGTGGTTACAGCAGCAATTGACCTTACCACGTGGGAGATTATAGCTACCTGCGTGACATCCGAGTCCAAGAAAATCAACAATGTGGAACGGCTTACTCGGATAATTGTTCATTAAACATAAAGAAGGGAATAAGAACAGTCCCTTATACCAAAGTGGTTTCCTTAGACACGTGTGTCAAGCTTTCGTCCCTGTGCAATACGATGAAAAGTGTTAGAATGAGAAACATTGAAGGAAATAACAAACAAATGAAATCAACAACAAAAGTCAGTCGTGCATTTGTGGTTACAGCAGCAATTGACCTTACCACGTTAAAGATTATAGCTACCTGCGTGTCATCCGAGTCCAAGAAAATCAACAATGTGGAATGGCTTACTTGGATAATTGATCATCATACAGAAAGAAGGGAATAAGAACAGTCCCTTATACCAATGTGGTTTCCATAGACACGTGTGTCAAGCTTTCGTCCCTGTGCAATACGATGAGAAGTGTTAGAATGAGAAACATTGAAGGAAATAAAAAACAAATGAAATCAACAACAGAAGTCAGCCGTCCAATTGTGGTTACAGCAGCAATTGACCTTACCACGTGGGAGATTATAGCTACCCGCGTGTCATCCGAGTCCAAGAAAATCAACAATGTGGAATGGCTTACTTGGATAATTGATCATTATACAGAAAGAATGAAGTAAGAACAGTCCCTTATACCAATGTGGTTTCCATAGACACGTGTGTCAAGCTTTCGTCCCTGCGCAATACGATGAAAAGTGTTAGAATGAGAAACATTGAAGAAAATAACGAACGAATGAAATCAACAACAGAAGTCAGTCGTGCATTTGTGGTTACAGCAGCAATTGACCTCACCACGTGGAAGATTACAGCTACCTGCGTGACATCCGAGCCCAAGAAAATCAACAATGTGGAACGGCTTACTTGGATAATTGTTCATTAAACAAAAAGAAGGGAATAAGAACAGTCCCTTATACCAAAGTGGTTTCCTTAGACACGTGTGTCAAGCTTTCGTCCCTGTGCAATACGATGAAAAGTGTTAGAATGAGAAACATAGAAGGAAATAACAAACAAATGAAATCAACAACAGAAGTCAGTCGTGCATTTGTGGTTACAGCAGCAATTGACCTTACCACGTGGGAGATTATAGCTACCTGCGTGACATCCGAGTCCAAGAAAATCAACAATGTGGAATGGCTTACTTGGATAATTGTTCATTAAACAAAAAGAAGGGAATAAGAACAGTCCCTTATACCAAAGTGGTTTCCTTAGACACGCGTGTCAAGCTTTCGTCCCTGTGCAATACGATGAGAAGTGTTAGAATGAGAAACTTTGAAGGAAATAACAAACAAATCAAATCAACAACAGAAGTCAGTCGTGCATTTGTGGTTACAGCAGCAATTGACCTTACCACGTGGGAGATTATAGCTACCTGCGTGACATCCGAGTCCAAGAAAATCAACAATGTGGAATGGCTTACTTGGATAATTGTTCATTAAACAAAAAGAAGGGAATAAGAACAGTCCCTTATACCAAAGTGGTTTCCTTAGACACGCGTGTCAAGCTTTCGTCCCTGTGCAATACGATGAAAAGTGTTAGAATGAGAAACATAGAAGGAAATAACATACAAATGAAATCAACAACAGAAGTCAGTCGTGCATTTGTGGTTACAGCAGCAATTGACCTTACCACGTAAAAGATTATAGCTACCTGCGTGTCATCCGAGTCCAAGAAAATGAACAATGTGGAATGGCTTACTTGGATAATTGTTCATTAAACAAAAAGAAGGGAATAAGAACAGTCCCTTATACCAAAGTGGTTTCCTTAGACACGCGTGTCAAGCTTTCGTCCCTGTGCAATACGATGAAAAGTGTTAGAATGAGAAACATTGAAGAAAATATTAAACGAATGAAATCAACAACAGAAGTCAGTCGTGCATTTGTGGTTACAGCAGCAATTGACCTCACCACGTGGGAGATTACAGCTACCTGCGTGACATCCGTGCCCAAGAAAATCAACAATGTGGAATGGCTTACTTGGATAATTGTTCATTAACCAAAAAGAAGGAAATAAGAACAGTCCCTTATACCAAAGTGGTTTCCTTAGACAGGCGTGTCAAACTTTCGTCCCTGTGCAATACGATGAAAAGTGTTAGAATGAGAAAGATAGAAGGAAATAACATACAAATGAAATCAACAACAGGAGTCAGTCGTGCATTTGTGGTTACAGCAGCAATTGACCTTACCACGTAAAAGATTATAGCTACCTGCGTGTCATCCAAGTCCAAGAAAATCAACAATGTGGAATGGCTTACTTGGATAATTGATCATTATACAGAAAGAAGGGAATAAGAACAGTCCCTTATACCAATGTGGTTTCCATAGACACGTGTGTCAAGCTTTCGTCCCTGTGCAATACGATGAGAAGTGTTAGAATGAGAAACATTGAAGGAAATAACAAACAAATCAAATCAACAACAGAAGTCAGTCGTGCATTTGTGATTACAGCAACAATTGACCTTACCACGTGGGAGATTATAGCTACCTGCGTGACATCCGAGTCCAAGAAAATCAACAATGTGGAATGGCTTACTTGGATAATTGATCATTATACAGAAAGAATGAAGTAAGAACAGTCCCTTATACCAATGTGGTTTCCAAAGACACGTGTGTCAAGCTTTCGTCTCTGTGCAATACGATGAAAAGTGTTAGAATGAGAAACATTGAAGAAAATAACAAACGAATGAAATCAACAACAGAAGTCAGTCGTGCATTTGTGGTTAAAGCAGCAATTGACCTTACCACGTGGGAGATTACAGCTACCTGCGTGACATCCGAGCCCAAGAAAATCAACAATGTGGAATGGCTTACTTGGATAATTGTTCATTAAACAAAAAGAAGGGAATAAGAACAGTCCCTTATACCAAAGTGGTTTCCTTAGACACGTGTGTCAAGCTTTCGTCCCTGTGCAATACGATGAAAAATGTTAGAATGAGAAACATTAAAGGAAATAACAAACAAATGAAATCAACAACAGGAGTCAGTCGTGCATTTGTGGTTACAGCAGCAATTGACCTTACCACGTAAAAGATTATAGCTACCTGCGTGTCATCCGAGTCCAAGAAAATCAACAATGTGGAATGGCTTACTTGGATAATTGATCATTATACAGAAAGAAGGGAATAAGAACAGTCCCTTATACCAATGTGGTTTCCATAGACACGTGTGTCAAGCTTTCGTCCCTGTGCAATACGATGAGAAGTGTTAGAATGAGAAACATTGAAGGAAATAACAAACAAATCAAATCAACAACAGAAGTCAGTCGTGCATTTGTGAATACAGCAGCAATTGACCTTACCACGTGGGAGATTATAGCTACCTGCGTGACATCCGAGTCCAAGAAAATCAACAATGTGGAATGGCTTACTTGGATAATTGATCATTATACAGAAAGAATGAAGTAAGAACAGTCCCTTATACCAATGTGGTTTCCATAGACACGTGTGTCAAGCTTTCGTCCCTGTGCAATACGATGAAAAGTGTTAGAATGAGAAACATTGAAGAAAATAACAAACGAATTAAATCAACAACAGAAGTCAGTCGTGCATTTGTGGTTACAGCAGCAATTGACCTTACCACGTGGGAGATTATAGCTACCTGCGTGACATCCGAGTCCAAGAAAATCAACAATGTGGACCGGCTTACTCGGATAATTGTCCATTAAACATAAAGAAGGGAATAAGAACAGTCCCTTATACCAAAGTGGTTTCCTTAGACACGTGTGTCAAGCTTTCGTCCCTGTGCAATACGATGAAAAGTGTTAGAATGAGAAACATTGAAGGAAATAACAAACAAATGAAATCAACAACAGAAGTCAGTCGTGCATTTGTGGTTACAGCAGCAATTGACCTTACCACGTTAAAGATTATAGCTACCTGCGTGTCATCCGAGTCCAAGGAAATCAACAATGTGGAATGGCTTACTTGGATAATTGATCATCATACAGAGAGAAGGGAATAAGAACAGTCCCTTATACCAATGTGGTTTCCATAGACACGTGTGTCAAGCTTTCGTCCCTGTGCAATACGATGAGAAGTGTTAGAATGAGAAACATTGAAGGAAATAAAACACAAATGAAATCAACAACAGAAGTCAGCCGTCCAATTGTGGTTACAGCAGCAATTGACCTCACCACGTGGGAGATTATAGCTACCCGCGTGTCATCCGAGTCCAAGAAAATCAACAATGTGGAATGGCTTACTTGGATAATTGTTCATTAAACAAGAAGAAGGGAATAAGAACAGTCCCTTATACCAAAGTGGTTTCCTAACACACGTGTGTCGAGCTTTCGTCCCTGTGCAATACGATGAAAAGTGTTAGAATGAGAAACATAGAAGGAAATAACAAACAAATGAAATCAACAACAGAAGTCAGTCGTGCATTTGTGGTTACAGCAGCAATTGACCTTACCACGTGGGAGATTATAGCTACCTGCGTGACATCCGAGTCCAAGAAAATCAACAATGTGGAATGGCTTACTTGGATAATTGTTCATTAAACAAAAAGAAGGGAATAAGAACAGTCCCTTATACCAAAGTGGTTTCTTTAGACACGCGTGTCAAGCTTTCGTCCCAGTGCAATACGATGAGAAGTGTTAGAATGAGAAACATTGAAAAAAATAACAAACGAATGAAATCAACAACAGAAGTCAGTCGTGCATTCGCGGTTACAGCAGCAATTGACCTTACCACGTGGGAAATTATAGCTACCTGCGTGACATCCGAGTCCAAGAAAATCAACAATGTGGAATGGCTTACTTGGATAATTGTTCATTAAACAAAAAGAAGGGAATAAGAACAGTCCCTTATACCAAAGTGGTTTCTTTAGACACGCGTGTCAAGCTTTCGTCCCTGTGCAATACGATGAAAAGTGTTAGAATGAGAAACATTGAAAAAAATAACAAACGAATGAAATCAACAACAGAAGTCAGTCGTGCATTTGTGGTTACAGCAGCAATTGACCTTACCACGTGGGATATTACAGCTACCTGCGTGACATCCGAGCCCAAGAAAATCAACAATGTGGAACGGCTTACTTGGATAATTGTTCATTAAACAAAAAGAAGGGAATAAGAACAGTCTCTTATACCAAAGTGGTTTTCTTAGACACGTGTGTCAAGTTTTCGTCCCTGTGCAATACGATGAAAAATGTTAGAATGAGAAACATTAAAGGAAATAACAAACAAATGAAATCAACAACAGAAGTCAGTCGTGCATTTGTGGTTACAGCAGCAATTGACCTTACCACGTAAAAGATTATAGCTACCTGCGTGTCATTCGAGTCCAAGAAAATCAACAATGTGGAATGGCTTACTTGGATAATTGATCATTATACAGAAAGAAGGGAATGAGAACAGTCCCTTATACCAATGTGGTTTCCATAGACACGTGTGTCAAGCTTACGTCCCTGTGCAATACGATGAGAAGTGTTAGAATGAGAAACTTTGAAGGAAATAACAAACAAATCAAATCAACAACAGAAGTCAGTCGTGCATTTGTGATTACAGCAGCAATTGACCTTACCACGTGTGAGATTATAGCTACCTGCGTGACATCCGAGTCCAAGAAAATCAACAATGTGGAATGGCTTACTTGGATAATTGATCATTATACAGAAAGAATGAAGTAAGAACAGTTCCTTATACCAATGTGGTTTCCATAGACACTTGTGTCAAGCTTTCGTCCCTGTGCAATACGATGAAAAGTGTTAGAATAAGAAACATTGAAGAAAATAACAAACGAATGAAATCAACAACAGAAGTCAGTCGTGCATTTGTGGTTACAGCAGCAATTGACCTTACCACGTGGGAGATTATAGCTACCTGCGTGACATCCGAGTCCAAGAAAATCAACAATGTGGAACGGCTTACTCGGATAATTGTTCATTAAACATAAAGAAGGGAATAAGAACAGTCCCTTATACCAAAGTGGTTTCCTTAGACACGCGTGTCAAGCTTTCGTCCCTGTGCAATACGATGAAAAGTGTTAGAATGAGAAACATAGAAGGAAATAACATACAAATGAAATCAACAACAGAAGTCAGTCGTGCATTTGTGGTTACAGCAGCAATTGACCTCACCACGTGGGAGATTATAGCTACCTGCGTGACATCCGAGCCCAAGAATATCAACAATGTGGAACGGCTTACTTGGATAATTGTTCATTAAACAATAAGAAGGGAATAAGAACAGTCCCTTATACCAAAGTGGTTTCCTTAGACACGTGTGTCAAGCTTTCGTCCCTGTGCAATACGATGAAAAGTGTTAGAATGAGAATCATTGAAGAAAATAACAAACGAATGAAATCAACAACAGAAGTCAGTCGTGCATTCGTGGTTACAGCAGCAATTGACCTTACCACGTGGGAGATTATAGCTACCCGCGTGTCATCCGAGTCCAAGAAAATCAACAATGTGGAATGGCTTACTTGGATAATTGATCATTATACAGAAAGAATGAAGTAAGAACAGTCCCTTATACCAATGTGGTTTCCATAGACACGTGTGTCAAGCTTTCGTCCCTGCGCAATACGATGAGAAGTGTTAGAATGAGAAACATTGAAGAAAATAACGAACGAATGAAATCAACAACAGAAGTCAGTCGTGCATTTGTGGTTACAGCAGCAATTGACCTCACCACGTGGAAGATTACAGCTACCTGCGTGACATCCGAGCCCAAGAAAATCAACAATGTGGAACGGCTTACTTGGATAATTGTTCATTAAACAAAAAGAAGGGAATAAGAACACTCCCTTATACCAAAGTGGTTTCCTTAGACACGTGTGTCAAGCTTTCGTCCCTGTGCAATACGATGAAAAATGTTAGAATGAGAAACATTAAAGGAAATAACAAACAAATGAAATCAACAACAGGAGTCAGTCGTGCATTTGTGGTTACAGCAGCAATTGACCTTACCACGTAAAAGATTATAGCTACCTGCGTGTCATCCAAGTCCAAGAAAATCAACAATGTGGAATGGCTTACTTGGATAATTGATCATTATACAGAAAGAATGAAGTAAGAACAGTCCCTTATACCAATGTGGTTTCCATAGACACGTGTGTCAAGCTTTCGTCCCTGTGCAATACGATGAAAAGTGTTAGAATGAGAAACATTGAAGAAAATAACAAACGAATTAAATCAACAACAGAAGTCAGTCGTGCATTTGTGGTTACAGCAGCAATTGACCTTACCACGTGGGAGATTATAGCTACCTGCGTGACATCCGAGTCCAAGAAAATCAACAATGTGGACCGGCTTACTCGGATAATTGTCCATTAAACATAAAGAAGGGAATAAGAACAGTCCCTTATACCAAAGTGGTTTCCTTAGACACGTGTGTCAAGCTTTCGTCCCTGTGCAATACGATGAAAAGTGTTAGAATGAGAAACATTGAAGGAAATAACAAACAAATGAAATCAACAACAGAAGTCAGTCGTGCATTTGTGGTTACAGCAGCAATTGACCTTACCACGTTAAAGATTATAGCTACCTGCGTGTCATCCGAGTCCAAGGAAATCAACAATGTGGAATGGCTTACTTGGATAATTGATCATCATACAGAGAGAAGGGAATAAGAACAGTCCCTTATACCAATGTGGTTTCCATAGACACGTGTGTCAAGCTTTCGTCCCTGTGCAATACGATGAGAAGTGTTAGAATGAGAAACATTGAAGGAAATAAAACACAAATGAAATCAACAACAGAAGTCAGCCGTCCAATTGTGGTTACAGCAGCAATTGACCTCACCACGTGGGAGATTATAGCTACCCGCGTGTCATCCGAGTCCAAGAAAATCAACAATGTGGAATGGCTTACTTGGATAATTGTTCATTAAACAAGAAGAAGGGAATAAGAACAGTCCCTTATACCAAAGTGGTTTCCTAACACACGTGTGTCGAGCTTTCGTCCCTGTGCAATACGATGAAAAGTGTTAGAATGAGAAACATAGAAGGAAATAACAAACAAATGAAATCAACAACAGAAGTCAGTCGTGCATTTGTGGTTACAGCAGCAATTGACCTTACCACGTGGGAGATTATAGCTACCTGCGTGACATCCGAGTCCAAGAAAATCAACAATGTGGAATGGCTTACTTGGATAATTGTTCATTAAACAAAAAGAAGGGAATAAGAACAGTCCCTTATACCAAAGTGGTTTCTTTAGACACGCGTGTCAAGCTTTCGTCCCAGTGCAATACGATGAGAAGTGTTAGAATGAGAAACATTGAAAAAAATAACAAACGAATGAAATCAACAACAGAAGTCAGTCGTGCATTCGCGGTTACAGCAGCAATTGACCTTACCACGTGGGAAATTATAGCTACCTGCGTGACATCCGAGTCCAAGAAAATCAACAATGTGGAATGGCTTACTTGGATAATTGTTCATTAAACAAAAAGAAGGGAATAAGAACAGTCCCTTATACCAAAGTGGTTTCTTTAGACACGCGTGTCAAGCTTTCGTCCCTGTGCAATACGATGAAAAGTGTTAGAATGAGAAACATTGAAAAAAATAACAAACGAATGAAATCAACAACAGAAGTCAGTCGTGCATTTGTGGTTACAGCAGCAATTGACCTTACCACGTGGGATATTACAGCTACCTGCGTGACATCCGAGCCCAAGAAAATCAACAATGTGGAACGGCTTACTTGGATAATTGTTCATTAAACAAAAAGAAGGGAATAAGAACAGTCTCTTATACCAAAGTGGTTTTCTTAGACACGTGTGTCAAGTTTTCGTCCCTGTGCAATACGATGAAAAATGTTAGAATGAGAAACATTAAAGGAAATAACAAACAAATGAAATCAACAACAGAAGTCAGTCGTGCATTTGTGGTTACAGCAGCAATTGACCTTACCACGTAAAAGATTATAGCTACCTGCGTGTCATTCGAGTCCAAGAAAATCAACAATGTGGAATGGCTTACTTGGATAATTGATCATTATACAGAAAGAAGGGAATGAGAACAGTCCCTTATACCAATGTGGTTTCCATAGACACGTGTGTCAAGCTTACGTCCCTGTGCAATACGATGAGAAGTGTTAGAATGAGAAACTTTGAAGGAAATAACAAACAAATCAAATCAACAACAGAAGTCAGTCGTGCATTTGTGATTACAGCAGCAATTGACCTTACCACGTGTGAGATTATAGCTACCTGCGTGACATCCGAGTCCAAGAAAATCAACAATGTGGAATGGCTTACTTGGATAATTGATCATTATACAGAAAGAATGAAGTAAGAACAGTTCCTTATACCAATGTGGTTTCCATAGACACTTGTGTCAAGCTTTCGTCCCTGTGCAATACGATGAAAAGTGTTAGAATAAGAAACATTGAAGAAAATAACAAACGAATGAAATCAACAACAGAAGTCAGTCGTGCATTTGTGGTTACAGCAGCAATTGACCTTACCACGTGGGAGATTATAGCTACCTGCGTGACATCCGAGTCCAAGAAAATCAACAATGTGGAACGGCTTACTCGGATAATTGTTCATTAAACATAAAGAAGGGAATAAGAACAGTCCCTTATACCAAAGTGGTTTCCTTAGACACGCGTGTCAAGCTTTCGTCCCTGTGCAATACGATGAAAAGTGTTAGAATGAGAAACATAGAAGGAAATAACATACAAATGAAATCAACAACAGAAGTCAGTCGTGCATTTGTGGTTACAGCAGCAATTGACCTCACCACGTGGGAGATTATAGCTACCTGCGTGACATCCGAGCCCAAGAATATCAACAATGTGGAACGGCTTACTTGGATAATTGTTCATTAAACAATAAGAAGGGAATAAGAACAGTCCCTTATACCAAAGTGGTTTCCTTAGACACGTGTGTCAAGCTTTCGTCCCTGTGCAATACGATGAAAAGTGTTAGAATGAGAATCATTGAAGAAAATAACAAACGAATGAAATCAACAACAGAAGTCAGTCGTGCATTCGTGGTTACAGCAGCAATTGACCTTACCACGTGGGAGATTATAGCTACCCGCGTGTCATCCGAGTCCAAGAAAATCAACAATGTGGAATGGCTTACTTGGATAATTGATCATTATACAGAAAGAATGAAGTAAGAACAGTCCCTTATACCAATGTGGTTTCCATAGACACGTGTGTCAAGCTTTCGTCCCTGCGCAATACGATGAAAAGTGTTAGAATGAGAAACATTGAAGAAAATAACGAACGAATGAAATCAACAACAGAAGTCAGTCGTGCATTTGTGGTTACAGCAGCAATTGACCTCACCACGTGGAAGATTACAGCTACCTGCGTGACATCCGAGCCCAAGAAAATCAACAATGTGGAACGGCTTACTTGGATAATTGTTCATTAAACAAAAAGAAGGGAATAAGAACACTCCCTTATACCAAAGTGGTTTCCTTAGACACGTGTGTCAAGCTTTCGTCCCTGTGCAATACGATGAAAAATGTTAGAATGAGAAACATTAAAGGAAATAACAAACAAATGAAATCAACAACAGGAGTCAGTCGTGCATTTGTGGTTACAGCAGCAATTGACCTTACCACGTAAAAGATTATAGCTACCTGCGTGTCATCCAAGTCCAAGAAAATCAACAATGTGGAATGGCTTACTTGGATAATTGATCATTATACAGAAAGAAGGGAATAAGAACAGTCCCTTATACCAATGTGGTTTCCATAGACACGTGTGTCAAGCTTTCGTCCCTGTGCAATACGATGAGAAGTGTTAGAATGAGAAACATTGAAGGAAATAACAAACAAATCAAATCAACAACAGAAGTCAGTCGTGCACTTGTGATTACAGCAGCAATTGACCTTACCACGTGGGAGATTATAGCTACCTGCGTGACATCCGAGTCCAAGAAAATCAACAATGTGGAATGGCTTACTTGGATAATTGATCATTATACAGAAAGAATGAAGTAAGAACAGTCCCTTATACCAATGTGGTTTCCATAGACACGTGTGTCAAGCTTTCGTCCCTGTGCAATACGATGAAAAGTGTTAGAATGAGAAACATTGAAGAAAATAACAAACGAATGAAATCAACAACAGAAGTCAGTCGTGCATTTGTGGTTAAAGCAGCAATTGACCTTACCACGTGGGAGATTACAGCTACCTGCGTGACATCCGAGCCCAAGAAAATCAACAATGTGGAATGACTTACTTGGATAATTGTTCATTAAACAAAAAGAAGGGAATAAGAACAGTCCCTTATACCAAAATGGTTTCCTTAGACACGTGTGTCAAGCTTTCGTCCCTGTGCAATACGATGAAAAATGTTAGAATGAGAAACATTAAAGGAAATAACAAACAAATGAAATCAACAACAGGAGTCAGTCGTGCATTTGTGGTTACAGCAGCAATTGACCTTACCACGTAAAAGATTATAGCTACCTGCGTGTCATCCGAGTCCAAGAAAATCAACAATGTGGAATGGCTTACTTGGATAATTGTTCATTAAACAGAAAGAAGGGAATAAGAACAGTCCCTTATACCAAAGTGGTTTCCTTAGACACGCGTGTCAAGCTTTCGTCCCTGTGCAATACGATGAAAAGTGTTAGAATGAGAAACATTGAAGAAAATATTGAACGAATGAAATCAACAACAGAAGTCAGTCGTGCATTTGTGGTTACAGCAGCAATTGACCTCACCACGTGGGAGATTACAGCTACCTGCGTGACATCCGAGCCCAAGAAAATCAACAATGTGGAACGGCTTACTTGGATAATTGTTCATTAAACATAAAGAAGGGAATAAGAACAGTCCCTTATACCAAAGTGGTTTCCTTAGACACGCGTGTCAAGCTTTCGTCCCTGTGCAATACGATGAAAAGTGTTAGAATGAGAAACATAGAAGGAAATAACATACAAATGAAATCAACAACAGAAGTCAGTCGTGCATTTGTGGTTACAGCAGCAATTGACCTTACCACGTGGGAGATTACAGCTACCTGCGTGACATCCGAGCCCAAGAATATCAACAATGTGGAACGGCTTACTTGGATAATTGTTCATTAAACAAGAAGAAGGGAATAAGAACAGTCCCTTATACCAAAGTGGTTTCCTTAGACACGTGTGTCAAGCTTTCGTCCCTGTGCAACACGATGAAAAGTGTTAGAATGAGAATCATTGAAGAAAATAACAAACGAATGAAATCAACAACAGAAGTCAGTCGTGCATTCGTGGTTACAGCAGCAATTGACCTTACCACGTGGGAGATTATAGCTACCCGCGTGTCATCCGAGTCCAAGAAAATCAACAATGTGGAATGGCTTACTTGGATAATTGATCATTATACAGAAAGAATGAAGTAAGAACAGTCCCTTATACCAATGTGGTTTCCATAGACACGTGTGTCAAGCTTTCGTCCCTGCGCAATACGATGAAAAGTGTTAGAATGAGAAACATTGAAGAAAATAACGAACGAATGAAATCAACAACAGAAGTCAGTCGTGCATTTGTGGTTTCAGCAGCAATTGACCTTACCACGTGGGAGATTATAGCTACCTGCGTGACATCCGAGCCCAAGAAAATCAACAATGTGGAACGGCTTACTTGGATAATTGTTCATTAAACATAAAGAAGGGAATAAGAACAGTCCCTTATACCAAAGTGGTTTCCTTAGACACGTGTGTCAAGCTTTCGTCCCTGTGCAATACGATGAAAAATGTTAGAATGAGAAACATTAAAGGAAATAACAAACAAATGAAATCAACAACAGGAGTCAGTCGTGCATTTGTGGTTACAGCAGCAATTGACCTTACCACGTAAAAGATTATAGCTACCTGCGTGTCATCCAAGTCCAAGAAAATCAACAATGTGGAATGGCTTACTTGGATAATTGATCATTATACAGAAAGAAGGGAATAAGAACAGTCCCTTATACCAATGTGGTTTCCATAGACACGTGTGTCAAGCTTTCGTCCCTGTGCAATACGATGCGAAGTGTTAGAATGAGAAACATTGAAGGAAATAACAAACAAATCAAATCAACAACAGAAGTCAGTCGTGCACTTGTGATTACAGCAGCAATTGACCTTACCACGTGGGAGATTATAGCTACCTGCGTGACATCCGAGTCCAAGAAAATCAACAATGTGGAATGGCTTACTTGGATAATTGATCATTATACAGAAAGAATGAAGTAAGAACAGTCCCTTATACCAATGTGGTTTCCATAGACACGTGTGTCAAGCTTTCGTCCCTGTGCAATAAGATGAAAAGTGTTAGAATGAGAAACATTGAAGAAAATAACAAACGAATGAAATCAACAACAGAAGTCAGTCGTGCATTTGTGGTTAAAGCAGCAATTGACCTTACCACGTGGGAGATTACAGCTACCTGCGTGACATCCGAGCCCAAGAAAATCAACAATGTGGAATGGCTTACTTGGATAATTGTTCATTTAACAAAAAGAAGGGAATAAGAACAGTCCCTTATACCAAAATGGTTTCCTTAGACACGTGTGTCAAGCTTTCGTCCCTGTGCAATACGATGAAAAATGTTAGAATGAGAAACATTAAAGGAAATAACAAACAAATGAAATCAACAACAGGAGTCAGTCGTGCATTTGTGGTTACAGCAGCAATTGACCTTACCACGTAAAAGATTATAGCTACCTGCTTGTCATCCGAGTCCAAGAAAATCAACAATGTGGAATGGCTTACTTGGATAATTGATCATTATACAGAAAGAAGGGAATAAGAACAGTCCCTTATACCAATGTGGTTTCCATAGACACGTGTGTCAAGCTTTCGTCCCTGTGCAATACGATGAGAAGTGTTAGAATGAGAAACATTGAAGGAAATTACAAACAAATCAAATCAACAACAGATGTCAGCCGTCCAATTGTGGTTACAGCAGCAATTGACCTCACCACGTGGGAGATTATAGCTACCCGCGTGTCATCCGAGTCCAAGAAAATCAACAATGTGGAATGGCTTACTTGGATAATTGTTCATTAAACAAAAAGAAGGGAATAAGAACAGTCCCTTATACCAAAGTGGTTTCCTAACACACGTGTGTCAAGCTTTCGTCCCTGTGCAATACGATGAAAAGTGTTAGAATGAGAAACATAGAAGGAAATAACAAACAAATGAAATCAACAACAGAAGTCAGTCGTGCATTTGTGGTTACAGCAGCAATTGACCTTACCACGTGGGAGATTATAGCTACCTGCGTGACATCCGAGTCCAAGAAAATCAACAATGTGGAATGGCTTACTTGGATAATTGATCATTATACAGAAAGAATGAAGTAAGAACAGTCCCTTATACCAATGTGGTTTCCATAGACACGTGTGTCAAGCTTCCGTCTCTGTGCAATACGATGAAAAGTGTTAGAATGAGAAACATTGAAGAAAATAACAAACGAATGAAATCAACAACAGAAGTCAGTCGTGCATTTGTGGTTAAAGCAGCAATTGACCTTACCACGTGGGAGATTACAGCTACCTGCGTGACATCCGAGCCCAAGAAAATCAACAATGTGGAATGGCTTACTTGGATAATTGTTCATTAAACAAAAAGAAGGGAATAAGAACAGTCCCTTATACCAAAGTGGTTTCCTTAGACACATTTGTCAAGCTTTCGTCCTGTGCAATACGATGAAAAATGTTAGAATGAGAAACATTAAAGGAAATAACAAACAAATGAAATCAACAACAGGAGTCAGTCGTGCATTTGTGGTTACAGCAGCAATTGACCTTACCACGTAAAAGATTATAGCTACCTGCGTGTCATCCGAGTCCAAGAAAATCAACAATGTGGAATGGCTTACTTGGATAATTGATCATTATACAGAAAGAAGGGAATAAGAACAGTCCCTTATACCAATGTGGTTTCCATAGACACGTGTGTCAAGCTTTCGTCCCTGTGCAATACGATGAGAAGTGTTAGAATGAGAAACATTGAAGGAAATAACAAACAAATCAGATCAACAACAGAAGTCAGTCGTGCATTTGTAAATACAGCAGCAATTGACCTTACCACGTGGGAGATTATAGCTACCTGCGTGACATCCGAGTCCAAGAAAATCAACAATGTGGAATGGCTTACTTGGATAATTGATCATTATACAGAAAGAATGAAGTAAGAACAGTCCCTTATACCAATGTGGTTTCCATAGACACGTGTGTCAAGCTTTCGTCCCTGTGCAATACGATGAAAAGTGTTAGAATGAGAAACATTGAAGAAAATAACAAACGAATGAAATCAACAACAGAAGTCAGTCGTGCATTTGTGGTTACAGCAGCAATTGACCTTACCACGTGGGAGATTATAGCTACCTGCGTGACATCCGAGTCCAAGAAAATCAACAATGTGGAACGGCTTACTCGGATAATTGTTCATTAAACATAAAGAAGGGAATAAGAACAGTCCCTTATACCAAAGTGGTTTCCTTAGACACGTGTGTCAAGCTTTCGTCCCTGTGCAATACGATGAAAAGTGTTAGAATGAGAAACATTGAAGGAAATAACAAACAAATGAAATCAACAACAGAAGTCAGTCGTGCATTTGTGGTTACAGCAGCAATTGACCTTACCACGTTAAAGATTATAGCTACCTACGTGTCATCCGAGTCCAAGAAAATCAACAATGTGGAATGGCTTACTTGGATAATTGATCATCATACAGAGAGAAGGGAATAAGAACAGTCCCTTATACCAATGTGGTTTCCATAGACACGTGTGTCAAGCTTTCGTCCCTGTGCAATACGATGAGAAGTGTTAGAATGAGAAACATTGAAGGAAATAAAAAACAAATGAAATCAACAACAGAAGTCAGCCGTCCAATTGTGGTTACAGCAGCAATTGACCTCACCACGTGGGAGATTATAGCTACCCGCGTGTCATCCGAGTCCAAGAAAATCAACAATGTGGAATGGCTTACTTGGATAATTGTTCATTAAACAAAAAGAAGGGAATAAGAACAGTCCCTTATACCAAAGTGGTTTCCTAACACACGTGTGTCGAGCTTTCGTCCCTGTGCAATACGATGAAAAGTGTTAGAATGAGAAACATAGAAGGAAATAACAAACAAATGAAACCAACAACAGAAGTCAGTCGTGCATTTGTGGTTACAGCAGCAATTGACCTCACCACGTGGGAGATTATAGCTACCTGCGTGACATCCGAGTCCAAGAAAATCAACAATGTGGAATGGCTCACTTGGATAATTGTTCATTAAACAAAAAGAAGGGAATAAGAACAGTCCCTTATACCAAAGTGGTTTCTTTAGACACGCGTGTCAAGCTTTCGTCCCAGTGCAATACGATGAGAAGTGTTAGAATGAGAAACATTGAAAAAAATAACAAACGAATGAAATCAACAACAGAAGTCAGTCGTGCATTCGCGGTTACAGCAGCAATTGACCTTACCACGTGGGAAATTATAGCTACCTGCGTGACATCCGAGTCCAAGAAAATCAACAATGTGGAATGGCTTACTTGGATAATTGTTCACTAAACAAAAAGAAGGGAATAAGAACAGTCCCTTATACCAAAGTGGTTTCTTTAGACACGCGTGTCAAGCTTTCGTCCCTGTGCAATACGATGAAAAGTGTTAGAATGAGAAACATTGAAGAAAATAACAAACGAATGAAAACAACAACAGAAGTCAGTCGTGCATTTGTGGTTACAGCAGCAATTGACCTTACCACGTGGGATATTACAGCTACCTGCGTGACATCCGAGCCCAAGAAAATCAACAATGTGGAACGGCTTACTTGGATAATTGTTCATTAAACAAAAAGAAGGGAATAAGAACAGTCTCTTATACCAAAGTGGTTTTCTTAGACACGTGTGTCAAGTTTTCGTCCCTGTGCAATACGATGAAAAATGTTAGAATGAGAAACATTAAAGGAAATAACAAACAAATGAAATCAACAACAGAAGTCAGTCGTGCATTTGTGGTTACAGCAGCAATTGACCTTACCACGTAAAAGATTATAGCTACCTGCGTGTCATTCGAGTCCAAGAAAATCAACAATGTGGAATGGCTTACTTGGATAATTGATCATTATACAGAAAGAAGGGAATAAGAACAGTCCCTTATACCAATGTGGTTTCCATAGACACGTGTGTCAAGCTTACGTCCCTGTGCAATACGATGAGAAGTGTTAGAATGAGAAACTTTGAAGGAAATAACAAACAAATGAAATCAACAACAGAAGTCAGCCGTCCAATTGTGGTTACAGCAGCAATTGACCTTACCACGTGTGAGATTATAGCTACCTGCGTGACATCCGAGTCCAAGAAAATCAACAATGTGGAATGGCTTACTTGGATAATTGATCATTATACAGAAAGAATGAAGTAAGAACAGTTTCTTATACCAATGTGGTTTCCATAGACACTTGTGTCAAGCTTTCGTCCCTGTGCAATACGATGAAAAGTGTTAGAATAAGAAACATTGAAGAAAATAACAAACGAATGAAATCAACAACAGAAGTCAGTCGTGCATTTGTGGTTACAGCAGCAATTGACCTTACCACGTGTGAGATTATAGCTACCTGCGTGACATCCGAGTCCAAGAAAATCAACAATGTGGAATGGCTTACTTGGATAATTGATCATTATACAGAAAGAATGAAGTAAGAACAGTTCCTTATACCAATGTGGTTTCCATAGACACTTGTGTCAAGCTTTCGTCCCTGTGCAATACGATGAAAAGTGTTAGAATAAGAAACATTGAAGAAAATAACAAACGAATGAAATCAACAACAGAAGTCAGTCGTGCATTTGTGGTTACAGCAGCAATTGACCTTACCACGTGGGAGATTATAGCTACCTGCGTGACATCCGAGTCCAAGAAAATCAACAATGTGGAACGGCTTACTCGGATAATTGTTCATTAAACATAAAGAAGGGAATAAGAACAGTCCCTTATACCAAAGTGGTTTCCTTAGACACGTGTGTCAAGCTTTCGTCCCTGTGCAATACGATGAAAAGTGTTAGAATGAGAAACATTGAAGGAAATAAAAAACAAATGAAATCAACAACAAAAGTCAGTCGTGCATTTGTGGTTACAGCAGCAATTGACCTTACCACGTTAAAGATTATAGCTACCTGCGTGTCATCCGAGTCCAAGAAAATCAACAATATGGAATGGCTTACTTGGATAATTGATCATCATACAGAAAGAAGGGAATAAGAACAGTCCCTTATACCAATGTGGTTTCCATAGACACGTGTGTCAAGCTTTCGTCCCTGTGCAATACGATGAGAAGTGTTAGAATGAGAAACATTGAAGGAAATAAAAAACAAATGAAATCAACAACAGAAGTCAGCCGTCCAATTGTGGTTACAGCAGCAATTGACCTTACCACGTGGGAGATTATAGCTACCCGCGTGTCATCCGAGTCCAAGAAAATCAACAATGTGGAATGGCTTACTTGGATAATTGATCATTATACAGAAAGAATGAAGTAAGAACAGTCCCTTATACCAATGTGGTTTCCATAGACACGTGTGTCAAGCTTTCGTCCCTGCGCAATACGATGAAAAGTGTTAGAATGAGAAACATTGAAGAAAATAACGAACGAATGAAATCAACAACAGAAGTCAGTCGTGCATTTGTGGTTACAGCAGCAATTGACCTCACCACGTGGAAGATTACAGCTACCTGCGTGACATCCGAGCCCAAGAAAATCAACAATGTGGAACGGCTTACTTGGATAATTGTTCATTAAACAAAAAGAAGGGAATAAGAACAGTCCCTTATACCAAAGTGGTTTCCTTAGACACGTGTGTCAAACTTTCGTCCCTGTGCAATACGATGAAAAATGTTAGAATGAGAAACATTAAAGGAAATAACAAACAAATGAAATCAACAACAGGAGTCAGTCGTGCATTTGTGGTTACAGCAGCAATTGACCTTACCACGTAAAAGATTATAGCTACCTGCGTGTCATCCAAGTCCAAGAAAATCAACAATGTGGAATGGCTTACTTGGATAATTGATCATTATACAGAAAGAAGGGAATAAGAACAGTCCCTTATACCAATGTGGTTTCCATAGACACGTGTGTCAAGCTTTCGACCCTGTGCAATACGATGAGAAGTGTTAGAATGAGAAACATTGAAGGAAATAACAAACAAATCAAATCAACAACAGAAGTCAGTCGTGCATTTGTGATTACAGCAGGAATTGACCTTACCACGTGGGAGATTATAGCTACCTGCGTGACATCCGAGTCCAAGAAAATCAACAATGTGGAATGGCTTACTTGGATAATTGATCATTATACAGAAAGAATGAAGTAAGAACAGTCCCTTATACCAATGTGGTTTCCATAGACACGTGTGTCAAGCTTTCGTCCCTGTGCAATACGATGAAAAGTGTTAGAATGAGAAACATTGAAGAAAATAACAAACGAATGAAATCAACAACAGAAGTCAGTCGTGCATTTGTGCTTAAAGCAGCAATTGACCTTACCACGTGGGAGATTACAGCTACCTGCGTGACATCCGAGCCCAAGAAAATCAACAATGTGGAATGGCTTACTTGGATAATTGTTCATTAAACAAAAAGAAGGGAATAAGAACAGTCCCTTATACCAAAGTGGTTTCCTTAGACACTTGTGTCAAGCTTTCGTCCCTGTGCAATACGATGAAAAGTGTTAGAATAAGAAACATTGAAGAAAATAACAAACGAATGAAATCAACAACAGAAGTCAGTCGTGCATTTGTGGTTACAGCAGCAATTGACCTTACCACGTGGGAGATTATAGCTACCTGCGTGACATCCGAGTCCAAGAAAATCAACAATGTGGAACGGCTTACTCGGATAATTGTTCATTAAACATAAAGAAGGGAATAAGAACAGTCCCTTATACCAAAGTGGTTTCCTTAGACACGTGTGTCAAGCTTTCGTCCCTGTGCAATACGATGAAAAGTGTTAGAATGAGAAACATTGAAGGAAATAAAAAACAAATGAAATCAACAACAGAAGTCAGCCGTCCAATTGTGGTTACAGCAGCAATTGACCTTACCACGTGGGAGATTATAGCTACCCGCGTGTCATCCGAGTCCAAGAAAATCAACAATGTGGAATGGCTTACTTGGATAATTGATCATTATACAGAAAGAATGAAGTAAGAACAGTCCCTTATACCAATGTGGTTTCCATAGACACGTGTGTCAAGCTTTCGTCCCTGCGCAATACGATGAAAAGTGTTAGAATGAGAAACATTGAAGAAAATAACGAACGAATGAAATCAACAACAGAAGTCAGTCGTGCATTTGTGGTTACAGCAGCAATTGACCTCACCACGTGGAAGATTACAGCTACCTGCGTGACATCCGAGCCCAAGAAAATCAACAATGTGGAACGTCTTACTTGGATAATTGTTCATTAAACAAAAAGAAGGGAATAAGAACAGTCCCTTATACCAAAGTGGTTTCCTTAGACACGTGTGTCAAGCTTTCGTCCCTGTGCAATACGATGAAAAATGTTAGAATGAGAAACATTAAAGGAAATAACAAACAAATGAAATCAACAACAGGAGTCAGTCGTGCATTTGTGGTTACAGCAGCAATTGACCTTACCACGTAAAAGATTATAGCTACCTGCGTGTCATCCAAGTCCAAGAAAATCAACAATGTGGAATGGCTTACTTGGATAATTGATCATTATACAGAAAGAAGGGAATAAGAACAGTCCCTTATACCAATGTGGTTTCCATAGACACGTGTGTCAAGCTTTCGTCCCTGTGCAATACGATGAGAAGTGTTAGAATGAGAAACATTGAAGGAAATAACAAACAAATCAAATCAACAACAGAAGTCAGTCGTGCATTTGTGATTACAGCAGGAATTGACCTTACCACGTGGGAGATTATAGCTACCTGCGTGACATCCGAGTCCAAGAAAATCAACAATGTGGAATGGCTTACTTGGATAATTGATCATTATACAGAAAGAATGAAGTAAGAACAGTCCCTTATACCAATGTGGTTTCCATAGACACGTGTGTCAAGCTTTCGTCCCTGTGCAATACGATGAAAAGTGTTAGAATGAGAAACATTGAAGAAAATAACAAACGAATGAAATCAACAACAGAAGTCAGTCGTGCATTTGTGGTTAAAGCAGCAATTGACCTTACCACGTGGGAGATTACAGCTACCTGCGTGACATCCGAGCCCAAGAAAATCAACAATGTGGAATGGCTTACTTGGATAATTGTTCATTAAACAAAAAGAAGGGAATAAGAACAGTCCCTTATACCAAAGTGGTTTCCTTAGACACGTGTGTCAAGCTTTCGTCCCTGTGCAATACGATGAAAAATGTTAGAATGAGAAACATTAAAGGAAATAACAAACAAATGAAATCAACAACAGGAGTCAGTCGTGCATTTGTGGTTACAGCAGCAATTGACCTTACCACGTAAAAGATTATAGCTACCTGCGTGTCATCCGAGTCCAAGAAAATCAACAATGTGGAATGGCTTACTTGGATAATTGATCATTATACAGAAAGAAGGGAATAAGAACAGTCCCTTATACCAATGTGGTTTCCATAGACACGTGTGTCAAGCTTTCGTCCCTGTGCAATACGATGAGAAGTGTTAGAATGAGAAACATTGAAGGAAATAACAAACAAATCAAATCAACAACAGAAGTCAGTCGTGCATTTGTGAATACAGCAGCAATTGACCTTACCACGTGGGAGATTATAGCTACCTGCGTGACATCCGAGTCCAAGAAAATCAACAATGTGGAATGGCTTACTTGGATAATTGATCATTATACAGAAAGAATGAAGTAAGAACAGTCCCTTATACCAATGTGGTTTCCATATACACGTGTGTCAAGCTTTCGTCCCTGTGCAATACGATGAGAAGTGTTAGAATGAGAAACATTGAAGGAAATAAAAAACAAATGAAATCAACAACAGAAGTCAGCCGTCCAATTGTGGTTACAGCAGCAATTGACCTCACCACGTGGGAGATTATAGCTACCCGCGTGTCATCCGAGTCCAAGAAAATCAACAATGTGGAATGGCTTACTTGGATAATTGTTCATTAAACAAAAAGAAGGGAATAAGAACAGTCCCTTATACCAAAGTGGTTTCCTAACACACGTGTGTCAAGCTTTCGTCCCTGTGCAATACGATGAAAAGTGTTAGAATGAGAAACATAGAATGAAATAACAAACAAATGAAATCAACAACAGAAGTCAGTCGTGCATTTGTGGTTACAGCAGCAATTGACCTTACCACGTAAAAGATTATAGCTACCTGCGTGTCATCCAAGTCCAAGAAAATCAACAATGTGGAATGGCTTACTTGGATAATTGATCATTATACAGAAAGAAGGGAATAAGAACAGTCCCTTATACCAATGTGGTTTCCATAGACACGTGTGTCAAGCTTTCGTCCCTGTGCAATACGATGAGAAGTGTTAGAATGAGAAACATTGAAGGAAATAAAAAACAAATGAAATCAACAACAGAAGTCAGCCGTCCAATTGTGGTTACAGCAGCAATTGACCTTACCACGTGGGAGATTATAGCTACCCGCGTGTCATACGAGTCCAAGAAAATCAACAATGTGGAATGGCTTACTTGGATAATTGATCATTATACAGAAAGAATGAAGTAAGAACAGTCCCTTATACCAATGTGGTTTCCATAGACACGTGTGTCAAGCTTTCGTCCCTGCGCAATACGATGAAAAGTGTTAGAATGAGAAACATTGAAGAAAATAACGAACGAATGAAATCAACAACAGAAGTCAGTCGTGCATTTGTGGTTACAGCAGCAATTGACCTCACCACGTGGAAGATTACAGCTACCTGCGTGACATCCGAGCCCAAGAAAATCAACAATGTGGAACGGCTTACTTGGATAATTGTTCATTAAACAAAAAGAAGGGAATAAGAACAGTCCCTTATACCAAAGTGGTTTCCTTAGACACGTGTGTCAAACTTTCGTCCCTGTGCAATACGATGAAAAATGTTAGAATGAGAAACATTAAAGGAAATAACAAACAAATGAAATCAACAACAGGAGTCAGTCGTGCATTTGTGGTTACAGCAGCAATTGACCTTACCACGTAAAAGATTATAGCTACCTGCGTGTCATCCAAGTCCAAGAAAATCAACAATGTGGAATGGCTTACTTGGATAATTGATCATTATACAGAAAGAAGGGAATAAGAACAGTCCCTTATACCAATGTGGTTTCCATAGACACGTGTGTCAAGCTTTCGTCCCTGTGCAATACGATGAGAAGTGTTAGAATGAGAAACATTGAAGGAAATAACAAACAAATCAAATCAACAACAGAAGTCAGTCGTGCATTTGTGATTACAGCAGGAATTGACCTTACCACGTGGGAGATTATAGCTACCTGCGTGACATCCGAGTCCAAGAAAATCAACAATGTGGAATGGCTTACTTGGATAATTGATCATTATACAGAAAGAATGAAGTAAGAACAGTCCCTTATACCAATGTGGTTTCCATAGACACGTGTGTCAAGCTTTCGTCCCTGTGCAATACGATGAAAAGTGTTAGAATGAGAAACATTGAAGAAAATAACAAACGAATGAAATCAACAACAGAAGTCAGTCGTGCATTTGTGGTTAAAGCAGCAATTGACCTTACCACGTGGGAGATTACAGCTACCTGCGTGACATCCGAGCCCAAGAAAATCAACAATGTGGAATGGCTTACTTGGATAATTGTTCATTAAACAAAAAGAAGGGAATAAGAACAGTCCCTTATACCAAAGTGGTTTCCTTAGACACTTGTGTCAAGCTTTCGTCCCTGTGCAATACGATGAAAAGTGTTAGAATAAGAAACATTGAAGAAAATAACAAACGAATGAAATCAACAACAGAAGTCAGTCGTGCATTTGTGGTTACAGCAGCAATTGACCTTACCACGTGGGAGATTATAGCTACCTGCGTGACATCCGAGTCCAAGAAAATCAACAATGTGGAACGGCTTACTCGGATAATTGTTCATTAAACATAAAGAAGGGAATAAGAACAGTCCCTTATACCAAAGTGGTTTCCTTAGACACGTGTGTCAAGCTTTCGTCCCTGTGCAATACGATGAAAAGTGTTAGAATGAGAAACATTGAAGGAAATAAAAAACAAATGAAATCAACAACAGAAGTCAGCCGTCCAATTGTGGTTACAGCAGCAATTGACCTTACCACGTGGGAGATTATAGCTACCCGCGTGTCATCCGAGTCCAAGAAAATCAACAATGTGGAATGGCTTACTTGGATAATTGATCATTATACAGAAAGAATGAAGTAAGAACAGTCCCTTATACCAATGTGGTTTCCATAGACACGTGTGTCAAGCTTTCGTCCCTGCGCAATACGATGAAAAGTGTTAGAATGAGAAACATTGAAGAAAATAACGAACGAATGAAATCAACAACAGAAGTCAGTCGTGCATTTGTGGTTACAGCAGCAATTGACCTCACCACGTGGAAGATTACAGCTACCTGCGTGACATCCGAGCCCAAGAAAATCAACAATGTGGAACGGCTTACTTGGATAATTGTTCATTAAACAAAAAGAAGGGAATAAGAACAGTCCCTTATACCAAAGTGGTTTCCTTAGACACGTGTGTCAAGCTTTCGTCCCTGTGCAATACGATGAAAAATGTTAGAATGAGAAACATTAAAGGAAATAACAAACAAATGAAATCAACAACAGGAGTCAGTCGTGCATTTGTGGTTACAGCAGCAATTGACCTTACCACGTAAAAGATTATAGCTACCTGCGTGTCATCCAAGTCCAAGAAAATCAACAATGTGGAATGGCTTACTTGGATAATTGATCATTATACAGAAAGAAGGGAATAAGAACAGTCCCTTATACCAATGTGGTTTCCATAGACACGTGTGTCAAGCTTTCGTCCCTGTGCAATACGATGAGAAGTGTTAGAATGAGAAACATTGAAGGAAATAACAAACAAATCAAATCAACAACAGAAGTCAGTCGTGCATTTGTGATTACAGCAGGAATTGACCTTACCACGTGGGAGATTATAGCTACCTGCGTGACATCCGAGTCCAAGAAAATCAACAATGTGGAATGGCTTACTTGGATAATTGATCATTATACAGAAAGAATGAAGTAAGAACAGTCCCTTATACCAATGTGGTTTCCATAGACACGTGTGTCAAGCTTTCGTCCCTGTGCAATACGATGAAAAGTGTTAGAATGAGAAACATTGAAGAAAATAACAAACGAATGAAATCAACAACAGAAGTCAGTCGTGCATTTGTGGTTAAAGCAGCAATTGACCTTACCACGTGGGAGATTACAGCTACCTGCGTGACATCCGAGCCCAAGAAAATCAACAATGTGGAATGGCTTACTTGGATAATTGTTCATTAAACAAAAAGAAGGGAATAAGAACAGTCCCTTATACCAAAGTGGTTTCCTTAGACACGTGTGTCAAGCTTTCGTCCCTGTGCAATACGATGAAAAATGTTAGAATGAGAAACATTAAAGGAAATAACAAACAAATGAAATCAACAACAGGAGTCAGTCGTGCATTTGTGGTTACAGTAGCAATTGACCTTACCACGTAAAAGATTATAGCTACCTGCGTGTCATCCGAGTCCAAGAAAATCAACAATGTGGAATGGCTTACTTGGATAATTGATCATTATACAGAAAGAAGGGAATAAGAACAGTCCCTTATACCAATGTGGTTTCCATAGACACGTGTGTCAAGCTTTCGTCCCTGTGCAATACGATGAGAAGTGTTAGAATGAGAAACATTGAAGGAAATAACAAACAAATCAAATCAACAACAGAAGTCAGTCGTGCATTTGTGAATACAGCAGCAATTGACCTTACCACGTGGGAGATTATAGCTACCTGCGTGACATCCGAGTCCAAGAAAATCAACAATGTGGAATGGCTTACTTGGATAATTGATCATTATACAGAAAGAATGAAGTAAGAACAGTCCCTTATACCAATGTGGTTTCCATATACACGTGTGTCAAGCTTTCGTCCCTGTGCAATACGATGAGAAGTGTTAGAATGAGAAACATTGAAGGAAATAAAAAACAAATGAAATCAACAACAGAAGTCAGCCGTCCAATTGTGGTTACAGCAGCAATTGACCTCACCACGTGGGAGATTATAGCTACCCGCGTGTCATCCGAGTCCAAGAAAATCAACAATGTGGAATGGCTTACTTGGATAATTGTTCATTAAACAAAAAGAAGGGAATAAGAACAGTCCCTTATACCAAAGTGGTTTCCTAACACACGTGTGTCAAGCTTTCGTCCCTGTGCAATACGATGAAAAGTGTTAGAATGAGAAACATAGAATGAAATAACAAACAAATGAAATCAACAACAGAAGTCAGTCGTGCATTTGTGGTTACAGCAGCAATTGACCTTACCACGTGGGAGATTATAGCTACCTGCGTGACATCCGAGTCCAAGAAAATCAACAATGTGGAATGGCTTACTTGGATATATGTTCATTAAACAAAAAGAAGGGAATAAGAACAGTCCCTTATACCAAAGTGGTTTCCTTAGACACGCGTGTCAAGCTTTCGTCCCTGTGCAATACGATGAAAAGTGTTAGAATGAGAAATATAGAAGGAAATAACATACAAATGAAATCAACAACAGAAGTCAGTCGTGCATTTGTGGTTACAGCAGCAATTGACCTTACCACGTGGGAGATTACAGCTACCTGCGTGACATCCGAGCCCAAGAAAATCAACAATGTGGAACGGCTTACTTGGATAATTGTTCATTAAACAAGAAGAAGGGAATAAGAACAGTCCCTTATACCAAAGTGGTTTCCTTAGACACGTGTGTCAAGCTTTCGTCCCTGTGCAATACGATGAAAAATGTTAGAATGAGAAACATTAAAGGAAATAACAAACAAATGAAATCAACAACAGAAGTCAGTCGTGCATTTGTGGTTACAGCAGCAATTGACCTTACCACGTGAAAGATTATAGCTACCTGCGTGTCATCCGAGTCCAAGAAAATCAACAATGTGGAATGGCTTACTTGGATAATTGTTCATTAAACAAAAAGAAGGGAATAAGAACAGTCCCTTATACCAAAGTGGTTTCCTTAGACACGCGTGTCAAGCTTTCGTCCCTGTGCAATACGATGAAAAGTGTTAGAATGAGAAACATTGAAGAAAATATTAAACGAATGAAATCAACAACAGAAGTCAGTCGTGCATTTGTGGTTACAGCAGCAATTGACCTTACCACGTGGGAGAATATAGCTACCTGCGTTACATCCGAGTCCAAGAAAATCAGCAATGTGGAATGGCTTACTTGGATAATTGTTCATTAAACAAAAAGAAGGAAATAAGAACAGTCCCTTATACCAAAGTGGTTTCCTTAGACAGGCGTGTCAAACTTTCGTCCCTGTGCAATACGATGAAAAGTGTTAAAATGAGAAAGATAGAAGGAAATAACATACAAATGAAATCAACAACAGAAGTCAGTCGTGCATTTGTGGTTACAGCAGCAATTGACCTTATCACGTAGGAGATTATAGCTACCTGCGTGACATTCGAGTCCAAGAAAATCAACAATGTGCAATGGCTTACTTGGATAATTGATCATTATACAGAAAGAATGAAGTAAGAACAGTTCCTTATACCAATGTGGTTTCCATAGACACTTGTGTCAAGCTTTCGTCCCTGTGCAATACGATGAGAAGTGTTAGAATGAGAAACATTGAAGAAAATAACAAACGAATGAAATCAACAACAGAAGTCAGTCGTGCATTTGTGGTTACAGCAGCAATTGACCTTACCACGTGGGAGATTATAGCTACCTGCGTGACATCCGAGTCCAAGAAAATCAACAATGTGGAACGGCTTACTTGGATAATTGTTCATTAAACAAAAAGAAGGGAATAAGAACAGTCCCTTATACCAAAGTGGTTTCCTTAGACACGCGTGTCAAGCTTTCGTCCCTGTGCAATACGATGAAAAGTGTTAGAATGAGAAACATAGAAGGAAATAACATACAAATGAAATCAACAACAGAAGTCAGTCGTGCATTTGTGGTTACAGCAGCAATTGACCTTACCACGTGGGAGATTATAGCTACCTGCGTGACATTCGTGTCCAAGAAAATCAACAATGTGGAATGGCTTACTTGGATAATTGTTGATTAAACAAAAAGAAGGGAATAAGAACAGTCCCTCATACCAAAGTGGTTTCCTTAGACACGTGTGTCAAGCTTTCGTCCCTGTGCAATACGATGAGAAGTGTTAGAATGAGAAACATTGAAGGAAATAACAAACAAATGAAATCAACATTAGAAGTCAGTCGTGCATTTGTGGTTACAGCAGCAATTGACCTCACCACGTGGGAGATTATAGCTACCTGCGTGACATCCGAGTCCAAGAAAATCAACAATGTGGAATGGCCTACTTGGATAATTGTTGATTCATCAAAAAAAAAGAGAATAAGAACAGTCCCTTATACCAAAGTGGTTTCCTTAGACACGTGTGTCAAGCTTTCGTCTCTGTGCAATACGATGAAAAGTGTTAGAATGAGAAACATAGAAGGAAATAACAAACAAATGAAATCAACAACAGAAGTCAGTCGTGCATTTGTGGTTACAGCAGCAATTGACCTTACCACGTGGGAGATTATAGCTACCTGCGAGACATTCGAGTCCAAGAAAATCAACAATGTGGAATGGCTTACTTGGATAATTGTTGATTGAACAAAAAGAAGGGAATAAGAACAGTCCCTTATACCAAAGTGGTTTCCATAGACACGCGTGTCAAGCTTTCGTCCCTGTGCAATACGATGAGAAGTGTTAGAATGAGAAACATTGAAGGAAATAACAAACAAATGAAACCAACATTAGAAGTCAGTCGTGCATTTGTGGTTACAGCAGCAATTGACCTTACCACGTGGGAGATTGTAGCTACCTGCGTGACATCCGAGTCCAAGAAAATCAACAATGTGGAATGGCTTACTTGGATAATTGATCATTATACAGAAAGAATGAAGTAAGAACAGTTCCTTATACCAATGTGGTTTCCATAGACACTTGTGTCAAGCTTTCGTCCCTGTGCAATACGATGAAAAGTGTTAGAATTAGAAACATTGAAGAAAATAACAAACGAATGAAATCAACAACAGAAGTCAGTCGTGCATTTGTGGTTACAGCAGCAATTGACCTTACCACGTGGGAGATTATAGCTACCTGCGTGACATCCGAGTCCAAGAAAATCAACAATGTGGAATGGCCTACTTGGATAATTGTTGATTAAACAAAAAAAAGAGAATAAGAACAGTCCCTTATACCAAAGTGGTTTCCATAGACACGCGTGTCAAGCTTTCGTCCCTGTGCAATACGATGAGAAGTGTTAGAATGAGAAACATTGAAGGAAATAACAAACAAATGAAACCAACATTAGAAGTCAGTCGTGCATTTGTGGTTACAGCAGCAATTGACCTTACCACGTGGGAGATTGTAGCTACCTGCGTGACATCCGAGTCCAAGAAAATCAACAATGTGGAATGGCTTACTTGGATAATTGATCATTATACAGAAAGAATGAAGTAAGAACAGTTCCTTATACCAATGTGGTTTCCATAGACACTTGTGTCAAGCTTTCGTCCCTGTGCAATACGATGAAAAGTGTTAGAATTAGAAACATTGAAGAAAATAACAAACGAATGAAATCAACAACAGAAGTCAGTCGTGCATTTGTGGTTACAGCAGCAATTGACCTTACCACGTGGGAGATTATAGCTACCTGCGTGACATCCGAGTCCAAGAAAATCAACAATGTGGAACGGCTTACTCGGATAATTGTTCATTAAACATAAAGAAGGGAATGAGAACAGTCCCTTATACCAAAGTGGTTTCCTTAGACACGTGTGTCAAGCTTTCGTCCCTGTGCAATATGATGAAAAGTGTTAGAATGAGAAAAATTGAAGGAAATAACAAACAAATGAAATCAACAACAGAAGTCAGTCGTGCATTTGTGGTTACAGCAGCAATTGACCTTACCACGTTAAAGATTATAGCTACCTGCGTGTCATCCGAGTCCAAGAAAATCAACAATGTGGAATGGCTTACTTGGATAATTGATCATCATACAGAAAGAAGGGAATAAGAACAGTCCCTTATACCAATGTGGTTTCCATAGACACGTGTGTCAAGCTTTCGTCCCTGTGCAATACGATGAGAAGTGTTAGAATGAGAAACATTGAAGGAAATAAAAAACAAATGAAATCAACAACAGAAGTCAGCCGTCCAATTGTGGTTACAGCAGCAATCGACCTTACCACGTGGGAGATTATAGCTACCCGCGTGTCATCCGAGTCCAAGAAAATCAACAATGTGGAATGGCTTACTTGGATAATTGATCATTATACAGAAAGAATGAAGTAAGAACAGTCCATTATACCAATGTGGTTTCCATAGACACGTGTGTCAAGCTTTCGTCTCTGCGCAATACGATGAAAAGTGTTAGAATGAGAAACATTAAAGAAAATAACGAACGAAAGAAATCAACAACAGAAGTCAGTCGTGCATTTGTGGTTACAGCAGCAATTGACCTCACCACGTGGAAGATTACAGCTACCTGCGTGACATCCGAGCCCAAGAAAATCAACAATGTGGAACGGCTTACTTGGATAATTGTTCATTAAACAAAAAGAAGGGAATAAGAACAGTCCCTTATACCAAAGTGGTTTCCTTAGACACGTGTGTCAAGCTTTCGTCCCTGTGCAATACGATGAAAAATGTTAGAATGAGAAACATTAAAGGAAATAACAAACAAATGAAATCAACAACAGGAGTCAGTCGTGCATTTGTGGTTACAGCAGCAATTGACCTTACCACGTAAAAGATTATAGCTACCTGCGTGTCATCCAAGTCCAAGAAAATCAACAATGTGGAATGGCTTACTTGGATAATTGATCATTATACAGAAAGAAGGGAATAAGAACAGTCCCTTATACCAATGTGGTTTCCATAGACACGTATGTCAAGCTTTCGTCCCTGTGCAATACGATGAGAAGTGTTAGAATGAGAAACATTGAAGGAAATAACAAACAAATCTAATCAACAACAGAAGTCAGTCGTGCATTTGTGATTACAGCAGCAATTGACCTTACCACGTGGGAGATTATAGCTACCTGCGTGACATCCGAGTCCAAGAAAATCAACAATGTGGAATGGCTTACTTGGATAATTGATCATTATACAGAAAGAATGAAGTAAGAACAGTCCCTTATACCAATGTGGTTTCCATAGACACGTGTGTCAAGCTTTCGTCCCTGTGCAATACGATGAAAAGTGTTAGAATGAGAAACATTGAATAAAATAACAAACGAATGAAATCAACAACAGAAGTCAGTCGTGCATTTGTGGTTAAAGCAGCAATTGACCTTACCACGTGGGAGATTACAGCTACCTGCGTGACATCCGAGCCCAAGAAAATCAACAATGTGGAATGGCTTACTTGGATAATTGTTCATTAAACAAAAAGAAGGGAATAAGAACAGTCCCTTATACCAAAGTGGTTTCCTTAGACACGTGTGTCAAGCTTTCGTCCCTGTGCAATACGATGAAAAATGTTAGAATGAGAAACATTAAAGGAAATAACAAACAAATGAAATCAACAACAGGAGTCAGTCGTGCATTTGTGGTTACAGCAGCAATTGACCTTACCACGTAAAAGATTATAGCTACCTGCGTGTCATCCGAGTCCAAGAAAATCAACAATGTGGAATGGCTTACTTGGATAATTGATCATTATACAGAAAGAAGGGAATAAGAACAGTCCCTTATACCAATGTGGTTTCCATAGACACGTGTGTCAAGCTTTCGTCCCTGTGCAATACGATGAGAAGTGTTAGAATGAGAAACATTGGAGGAAATAACAAACAAATCAAATCAACAACAGAAGTCAGTCGTGCATTCGTGAATACAGCAGCAATTGACCTTACCACGTGGGAGATTATAGCTACCTGCGTGACATCCGAGTCCAAGAAAATCAACAATGTGGAATGGCTTACTTGGATAATTGATCATTTTACAGAAAGAATGAAGTAAGAACAGTCCCTTATACCAATGTGGTTTCCATAGACACGTGTGTCAAGTTATCGTCCCTGTGCAATACGATGAAAAGTGTTAGAATGAGAAACATTGAAGAAAATAACAAACGAATGAAATCAACAACAGAAGTCAGTCGTGCATTTGTGGTTACAGCAGCAATTGACCTTACCACGTGGGAGATTATAGCTACCTGCGTGACATCCGAGTCCAAGAAAATCAACAATGTGGAACGGCTTACTCGGATAATTGTTCATTAAACATAAAGAAGGGAATAAGAACAGTCCCTTATACCAAAGTGGTTTCCTTAGACACGTGTGTCAAGCTTTCGTCCCTGTGCAATACGATGAGAAGTGTTAGAATGAGAAACATTGGAGGAAATAACAAACAAATCAAATCAACAACAGAAGTCAGTCGTGCATTCGTGAATACAGCAGCAATTGACCTTACCACGTGGGAGATTATAGCTACCTGCGTGACATCCGAGTCCAAGAAAATCAACAATGTGGAATGGCTTACTTGGATAATTGATCATTTTACAGAAAGAATGAAGTAAGAACAGTCCCTTATACCAATGTGGTTTCCATAGACACGTGTGTCAAGTTATCGTCCCTGTGCAATACGATGAAAAGTGTTAGAATGAGAAACATTGAAGAAAATAACAAACGAATGAAATCAACAACAGAAGTCAGTCGTGCATTTGTGGTTACAGCAGCAATTGACCTTACCACGTGGGAGATTATAGCTACCTGCGTGACATCCGAGTCCAAGAAAATCAACAATGTGGAACGGCTTACTCGGATAATTGTTCATTAAACATAAAGAAGGGAATAAGAACAGTCCCTTATACCAAAGTGGTTTCCTTAGACACGTGTGTCAAGCTTTCGTCCCTGTGCAATACGATGAAAAGTGTTAGAATGAGAAACATTGAAGGAAATAACAAACAAATGAAATCAACAACAGAAGTCAGTCGTGCATTTGTGGTTACAGCAGCAATTGACCTTACCACGTTAAAGATTATAGCTACCTGCGTGTCATCCGAGTCCAAGAAAATCAACAATGTGGAATGGCTTACTTGGATAATTGATCATCATACAGAAAGAAGGGAATAAGAACAGTCCCTTATACCAATGAGGTTTCCATAGACACGTGTGTCAAGCTTTCGTCCCTGTGCAATACGATGAGAAGTGTTAGAATGAGAAACATTGAAGGAAATAACAAACAAATGAAATCAACATTAGAAGTCAGTCGTGCATTTGTGGTTACAGCAGCAATTGACCTCACCACGTGGGAGATTATAGCTACCTGCGTGACATCCGAGTCCAAGAAAATCAACAATGTGGAATGGCCTACTTGGATAATTGTTGATTAATCAAAAAAAAAGAGAATAAGAACAGTCCCTTATACCAAAGTGGTTTCCTTAGACACGTGTGTCAAGCTTTCGTCTCTGTGCAATACGATGAAAAGTGTTAGAATGAGAAACATAGAAGGAAATAACAAACAAATGAAATCAACAACAGAAGTCAGTCGTGCATTTGTGGTTACAGCAGCAATTGACCTTACCACGTGGGAGATTATAGCTACCTGCGTGACATTCGTGTCCAAGAAAATCAACAATGTGGAATGGCTTACTTGGATAATTGTTGATTAAACAAAAAGAAGGGAATAAGAACAGTCCCTCATACCAAAGTGGTTTCCTTAGACACGTGTGTCAAGCTTTCGTCCCTGTGCAATACGATGAGAAGTGTTAGAATGAGAAACATTGAAGGAAATAACAAACAAATGAAATCAACATTAGAAGTCAGTCGTGCATTTGTGGTTACAGCAGCAATTGACCTTACCACGTGGGAGATTATAGCTACCCGCGTGTCATCCGAGTCCAAGAAAATCAACAATGTGGAATGGCTTACTTGGATAATTGTTCATTAAACAAAAAGAAGGGAATAAGAACAGTCCCTTATACCAAAGTGGTTTCCTATCACACGTGTGTCAAGCTTTCGTCCCTGTGCAATACGATGAAAAGTGTTAGAATGAGAAACATAGAAGGAAATAACAAACAAATGAAATCAACAACAGAAGTCAGTCGTGCATTTGTGGTTACAGCAGCAATTGACCTTACCACGTGGGAGATTATAGCTACCTGCGTGACATCCGAGTCCAAGAAAATCAACAATGTGGAATGGCTTACTTGGATAATTGTTCATTAAACAAAAAGAAGGGAATAAGAACAGTCCCTTATACCAAAGTGGTTTCCTTAGACACGCGTGTCAAGCTTTCGTCCCTGTGCAATACGATGAAAAGTGTTAGAATGAGAAACATAGAAGGAAATAACATACAAATGAAATCAACAACAGAAGTCAGTCGTGCATTTGTGGTTACAGCAGCAATTGACCTTTCCACGTGGGAGATTACAGCTACCTGCGTGACATCCGAGCCCAAGAAAATAAACAATGTGGAACGGCTTACTTGGATAATTGTTCATTAAACAAGGAGAAGGGAATAAGAACAGACCCTTATACCAAAGTGGTTTCCTTAGACACGTGTGTAAAGCTTTCGTCCCTGTGCAATACGATGAAAAATGTTAGAATGAGAAACATTAAAGGAAATAACTAACAAATGAAATCAACAATAGAAGTCAGTCGTGCATTTGTGGTTACAGCAGCAATTGACCTTACCACGTAAAAGATTATAGCTACCTGCGTGTCATCCGAGTCCAAGAAAATCAACAATGTGGAATGGCTTACTTGGATAATTGTTCATTAAACAAAAAGAAGGGAATAAGAACAGTCCCTTATACCAAAGTGGTTTCCTTAGACACGCGTGTCAAGCTTTCGTCCCTGTGCAATACGATGAAAAGTGTTAGAATGAGAAACATTGAAGAAAATATTAAACGAATGAAATCAACAACAGAAGTCAGTCGTGCATTTGTGGTTACAGCAGCAATTGACCTTACCACGTGGGAGATTACAGCTACCTGCGTGACATCCGAGCCCAAGAAAATCAACAATGTGGAACGGCTTACTTGGATAATTGTTCATTAAACAAAAAGAAGGGAATAAGAACAGTCCCTTATACCAAAGTGGTTTCCTTAGACGCGTGTGTCAAGCTTTCGTCCCTGTGCAATACGATGAAAAATGTTAGAATGAGAAACATAGAAGGAAATAACAAACAAATTAAATCAACAACAGAAGTCAGTCGTGCATTTGTGGTTACAGCAGCAATTGACCTTACCACGTGGGAGATTATAGCTACCTGCGTGACATCCGAGTCCAAGAAAATCAGCAATGTGGAATGGCTTACTTGGATAATTGTTCATTAAACAAAAAGAAGGAAATAAGAACAGTCCCTTATACCAAAGTGGTTTCCTTAGACAGGCTTGTCAAGCTTTCGTCCCTGTGCAATACGATGAAAAGTGTTAGAATGAGAAAGATAGAAGGAAATAACGTACAAATGAAATCAACAACAGAAGTCAGTCGTGCATTTGTGGTTACAGCAGCAATTGACCTTATCACGTGGGAGATTATAGCTACCTGCGTGACATTCGAGTCCAAGAAAATCAACAATGTGCAATGGCTTACTTGGATAATTGATCATTATACAGAAAGAATGAAGTAAGAACAGTTCCTTATACCAATGTGGTTTCCATAGACACTTGTGTCAAGCTTTCGTCCCTGTGCAATACGATGAGAAGTGTTAGAATGAGAAACATTGAAGAAAATAACAAACGAATGAAATCAACAACAGAAGTCAGTCGTGCATTTGTGGTTACAGCAGCAATTGACCTTACCACGTGGGAGATTATAGCTACCTGCGTGACATCCGAGTCCAAGAAAATCAACAATGTGGAACGGCTTACTTGGATAATTGTTCATTAAACAAAAAGAAGGGAATAAGAACAGTCCCTTATACCAAAGTGGTTTCCTTAGACACGCGTGTCAAGCTTTCGTCCCTGTGCAATACGATGAAAAGTGTTAGAATGAGAAACATAGAAGGAAATAACATACAAATGAAATCAACAACAGAAGTCAGTCGTGCATTTGTGGTTACAGCAGCAATTGACCTTACCACGTGGGAGATTATAGCTACCTGCGTGACATTCGAGTCCACGAAAATCAACAATGTGGAATGGCTTACTTGGATAATTGTTGATTGAACAAAAAGAAGGGAATAAGAACAGTCCCTCATACCAAAGTGGTTTCCTTAGACACGTGTGTCAAGCTTTCGTCCCTGTGCAAAGACGATGAGAAGTGTTAGAATGAGAAACATTGAAGGAAATAACAAACAAATGAAATCAACATTAGAAGTCAGTCGTGCATTTGTGGTTACAGCAGCAATTGAACTCACCACGTGGGAGATTATAGCTACCTGCGTGACATCCGAGTCCAAGAAAATCAACAATGTGGAATGGCCTACTTGGATAATTGTTGATTAATCAAAAAAAAAGAGAATAAGAACAGTCCCTTATACCAAAGTGGTTTCCTTAGACACGTGTGTCAAGCTTTCGTCTCTGTGCAATACGATGAAAAGTGTTAGAATGAGAAACATAGAAGGAAATAACAAACAAATGAAATCAACAACAGAAGTCAGTCGTGCATTTGTGGTTACAGCAGCAATTGACCTTACCACGTGGGAGATTATAGCTACCTGCGTGACATTCGTGTCCAAGAAAATCAACAATGTGGAATGGCTTACTTGGATAATTGTTGATTGAACAAAAAGAAGGGAATAAAAACAGTCCCTCATACCAAAGTGGTTTCCTTAGACACGTGTGTCAAGCTTTCGTCCCTGTGCAATACGATGAGAAGTGTTAGAATGAGAAACATTGAAGGAAATAACAAACAAATGAAATCAACATTAGAAGTCAGTCGTGCATTTGTGGTTACAGCAGCAATTGACCTTACCACGTGGGAGATTATAGCTACCTGCGTGACATCCGAGTCCAAGAATATCAACAATGTGGAATGGCCTACTTGGATAATTGTTGATTAAACAAAAAAAAGAGAATAAGAACAGTCCCTTATACCAAAGTGGTTTCCTTAGACACGTGTGTCAAGCTTTCGTCCCTGTGCAATACGATGAAAAGTGTTAGAATGAGAAACATTGAAGGAAATAACAAACAAATGAAATCAACATTAGAAGTCAGTCGTGCATTTGTGGTTACAGCAGCAATTGACCTTACCACGTGGGAGATTATAGCTACCTGCGTGACATCCGAGTCCAAGAAAATCAACAATGTGGAATGGCCTACTTGGATAATTGTTGATTAAACAAAAAAAAGAGAATAAGAACAGTCCCTTATACCAAAGTGGTTTCCTTAGACACGCGTGTCAAGCTTTCGTCCCTGTGCAATACGATGAGAAGTGTTAGAATGAGAAACATTGAAGGAAATAACAAACAAATGAAACCAACATTAGAAGTCAGTCGTGCATTTGTGGTTACAGCAGCAATTGACCTTACCACGTGGGAGATTGTAGCTACCTGCGTGACATCCGAGTCCAAGAAAATCAACAATGTGGAATGGCCTACTTGGATAATTGTTGATTAAACAAAAAAAAGAGAATAAGAACAGTCCCTTATACCAAAGTGGTTTCCTTAGACACGTGTGTCAAGCTTTCGTCCCTGTGCAATACGATGAAAAATGTTAGAATGAGAAACATTAAAGGAAATAACAAACAAATGAAATCAACAACAGAAGTCAGTCGTGCATTTGTTGTTACAGCAGCAATTGACCTTACCACGTAAAAGATTATAGCTACCTGCGTGTCATCCGAGTCCAAGAAAATCAACAATGTGTAATGGCTTACTTGGATAATTGATCATTATACAGAAAGAAGGGAATAAGAACAGTCCCTTATACCAATGTGGTTTCCATAGACACTTGTGTCAAGCTTTCGTCCCTGTGCAATACGATGAGAAGTGTTAGAATGAGAAACATTGAAGGAAATAACAAACAAATCAAATCAACAACAGAAGTCAGTCGTGCATTTGTGATTACAGCAGCAATTGACCTTACCACGTGGGAGATTATAGCTACCTGCGTGACATCCGAGTCCATAAAATCAACAATGTGGAATGGCTTACTTGGATAATTGATCATTATACAGAAAGAATGAAGTAAGAACAGTCCCTTATACCAATGTGGTTTCCATAGACACGTGTGTCAAGCTTTCGTCCCTGTGCAATACGATGAAAAGTGTTAGAATGAGAAACATTGAAGAAAATAATAAACGAATGAAATCAACAACAGAAGTCAGTCGTGCATTTGTGGTTACAGCAGCAATTGACCTTACCACGTGGGAGATTATAGCTACCTGCGTGACATCCGAGTCCAAGAAAATCAACAATGTGGAACGGCTTACTTGGATAATTGTTCATTAAACAAAAAGAAGGGAATAAGAACAGTCCCTTATACCAAAGTGGTTTCCTTAGACACGTGTGTCAAGCTTTCGTCCCTGTACAATACGATGAAAATTGTTAGAATGAGAAACATTGAAGGAAATAACAAACAAATGAAATCAACAACAGAAGTCAGTCGTGCATTTGTGGTTACAGCAGCAATTGACCTTACCACGTGGGAGATTACAGCTACCTGCGTGACATCCGAGTCCAAGAAAATCAACAATGTGGAACGGCTTACTTGGATAATTGTTCATTAAACAAAAAGAAGGGAATAAGAACAGTCCCTTATACCAAAGTGGTTTCCTTAGACACGTGTGTCAAGCTTTCGTCCCTGTGCAATACGATGAAAAATGTTAGAATGAGAAACATTAAAGGAAATAACAAACAAATGAAATCAACAACAGGAGTCAGTCGTGCATTTGTGGTTACAGCAGCAATTGACCTTACCACGTAAAAGATTATAGCTACCTGCGTGTCATCCGAGTCCAAGAAAATCAACAATGTGGAATGGCTTACTTGGATAATTGATCATTATACAGAAAGAAGGGAATAAGAACAGTCCCTTATACCAATGTGGTTTCCATAGACACGTGTGTCAAGCTTTCGTCCCTGTGCAATACGATGAGAAGTGTTAGAATGAGAAACATTGAAGGAAATAACAAACAAATCAAATCAACAACAGAAGTCAGTCGTGCATTTGTGATTACAGCAGCAATTGACCTTACCACGTGGGAGATTATAGCTACCTGCGTGACATCCGAGTCCAAGAAAATCAACAATGTGGAATGGCTTACTTGGATAATTGATCATTATACAGAAAGAATGAAGTAAGAACAGTCCCTTATACCAATGTGGTTTCCATAGACACGTGTGTCAAGCTTTCGTCCCTGTGCAATACGATGAAAAGTGTTAGAATGAGAAACATTGAAGAAAATAACAAACGAATGAAATCAACAACAGAAGTCAGTCGTGCATTTGTGGTTACAGCAGCAATTGACCTTACCACGTATGAGATTACAGCTACCTGCGTGACATCCGACCCAAGAAAATCAACAATGTGGAACGTCTTACTTGGATAATTGTTCATTAAACAAAAAGAAGGGAATAAGAACAGTCCCTTATACCAAAGTGGTTTCCTTAGACACGTGTGTCAAGCTTTCGTCCCTGTGCAATACGATGAAAAATGTTAGAATGAGAAACATTAAAGGAAATAACAAACAAATGAAATCAACAACAGGAGTCAGTCGTGCATTTGTGGTTACAGCAGCAATTGACCTTACCACGTAAAAGATTATAGCTACCTGCGTGTCATCCGAGTCCAAGAAAATCAACAATGTGGAATGGCTTAATTGGATAATTGATCATTATACAGAAAGAAGGGAATAAGAACAGTCCCTTATACCAATGTGGTTTCCATAGACACGTGTGTCAAGCTTTCGTCCCTGTGCAATACGATGAGAAGTGTTAGAATGAGAAACATTGAAGGAAATAACAAACAAATCAAATCAACAACAGAAGTCAGTCGTGCATTTGTGAATACAGCAGCAATTGACCTTACCACGTGGGAGATTATAGCTACCTGCATGACATCCAAGTCCAAGAAAATCAACAATGTGGAATGGCTTACTTGGATAATTGATCATTATACAGAAAGAATGAGGTAAGAACAGTCCCTTATACCAATGTGGTTTCCATAGACACGTGTGTCAAGCTTTCGTCCCTGTGCAATACGATGAAAAGTGTTAGAATGAGAAACATTGAAGAAAATAACAAACGAATGAAATCAACAACAGAAGTCAGTCGTGCATTTGTGGTTACAGCAGCAATTGACCTTACCACGTGGGAGATTATGGCTACCTGCGTGACATCCGAGTCCAAGAAAATCAACAATGTGGAACGGCTTACTCGGATAATTGTTCATTAAACATAAAGAAGGGAATAAGAACAGTCCCTTATACCAAAGTGGTTTCCTTAGACACGTGTGTCAAGCTTTCGTCCCTGTGCAATACGATAAAAATTGTTAGAATGAGAAACATTGAAGGAAATAACAAACAAATGAAATCAACAACAGAAGTCAGTCGTGCATTTGTGGTTACAGCAGCAATTGACCTTACCACGTTAAAGATTATAGCTACCTGCGTGTCATCCGAGTCCAAGAAAATCAACAATGTGGAATTGCTTACTTGGATAATTGATCATTATACAGAAAGAAGGGAATAAGAACAGTCCCTTATACCAATGTGGTTTCCATAGACACGTGTGTCAAGCTTTCGTCCCTGTGCAATACGATGAAAAGTGTTAGAATGAGAAACATTGAAGAAAATAACAAACGAATGAAATCAACAACAGAAGTCAGTCGTGCATTTGTGGTTACAGCAGCAATTGACCTTACCACGTGGGAGATTACAGCTACCTGCGTGACATCCGAGCCCAAGAAAATCAACAATGTGGAACGTCTTACTTGGATAATTGTTCATTAAACAAAAAGAAGGGAATAAGAACAGTCCCTTATACCAAAGTGGTTTCCTTAGACACGTGTGTCAAACTTTCGTCCCTGTGCAATACGATGAAAAATGTTAGAATGAGAAACATTAAAGGAAATAACAAACAAATGAAATCAACAACAGGAGTCAGTCGTGCATTTGTGGTTACAGCAGCAATTGACCTTACCACGTAAAAGATTATAGCTACCTGCGTGTCACCCGAGTCCAAGAAAATCAACAATGTGGAATGGCTTACTTGGATAATTGATCATTATACAGAAAGAAGGGAATAAGAACAGTCCCTTATACCAATGTGGTTTCCATAGACACGTGTGTCAAGCTTTCGTCCCTGTGCAATACGATGAGAAGTGTTAGAATGAGAAACATTGAAGGAAATAACAAACAAATCAAATCAACAACAGAAGTCAGTCGTGCATTTGTGAATACAGCAGCAATTGACCTTACCACGTGGGAGATTATAGCTACCTGCGTGACATCCGAGTCCAAGAAAATCAACAATGTGGAATGGCTTTCTTGGATAATTGATCATTATACAGAAAGAATGAAGTAAGAACAGTCCCTTATACCAATGTGGTTTCCATAGACACGTGTGTCAAGCTTTCGTCCCTGTGCAATACGATGAAAAGTGTTAGAATGAGAAACATTGAAGAAAATAACAAACGAATGAAATCAACAACAGAAGTCAGTCGTGCATTTGTGGTTACAGCAGCAATTGACCTTACCACGTGGGAGATTATAGCTACCTGCGTGACATCCGAGTCCAAGAAAATCAACAATGTGGAACGGCTTACTCGGATAATTGTTCATTAAACATAAAGAAGGGAATAAGAACAGTCCCTTATACCAAAGTGGTTTCCTTAGACACGCGTGTCAAGCTTTCGTCCCTGTGCAATACGATGAAAAGTGTTAGAATGAGAAACATTGAAGGAAATAACAAACAAATGAAATCAACAACAGAAGTCAGTCGTGCATTTGTGTTTACAGCAGCAATTGACCTTACCACGTTAAAGATTATAGCTACCTGCGTGTCATACGAGTCCAAGAAAATCAACAATGTGGAATAGCTTACTTGGATAATTGATCATTATACAGAAAGAAGGAAATAAGAACAGTCCCTTATACCAATGTGGTTTCCATAGACACGTGTGTCAAGCTTTCGTACCTGTGCAATACGATGAGAAGTGTTAGAATGAGAAACATTGAAGGAAATAACAAACAAATGAAATCAACAACAGAAGTCAGTCGTGCATTTGTGATTACAGCAGCAATTGATCTTACCACGTGGGAGATTATAGCTACCTGCGTGACATCCGAGTCCAAGAAAATCAACAATGTGGAATGGCTTACTTGGATAATTGATCATTATACAGAAAGAATGAAGTAAGAACAGTGTCTTATACCAATGTGGTTTCCATAGACACGTGTGTCAAGCTTTCGTCCCTGTGCAATACGATGAAAAGTGTTAGAATGAGAAACATTGAAGAAAATAACAAACGAATGAAATCAACAACAGAAGTCAGTCGTGCATTTGTGGTTACAGCAGCAATTGACCTTGCCACGTGGGAGATTACAGCTACCTGCGTGACATCCGAGCCCAAGAAAATCAACAATGTGGAACGGCTTACTTGGATAATTGTTCATTAAACAAGAAGAAGGGAATAAGAACAGTCCCTTATACCAAAGTGGTTTCCTTAGACACGTGTGTCAAGCTTTCGTCCCTGTGCAATACGATGAAAAATGTTAGAATGAGAAACATAGAAGGAAATAACAAACAAATTAAATCAACAACAGAAGTCAGTCGTGCATTTCTGGTTACAGCAGCAATTGACCTTACCACGTGGGAGATTATAGCTACCTGCGTGACATCCGAGTCCAAGAAAATCAGCAATGTGGAATGGCTTACTTGGATAATTGTTCATTAAACAAAAAGAAGGAAATAAGAACAGTCCCTTATACCAAAGTGGTTTCCTTAGACAGGCGTGTCAAGCTTTCGTCCCTGTGCAATACGATGAAAAGTGTTAGAATGAGAAAGATAGAAGGAAATAACATACAAATGAAATCAACAACAGAAGTCAGTCGTGCATTTGTGGTTACAGCAGCAATTGACCTTATCACGTGGGAGATTATAGCTACCTGCGTGACATTCGAGTCCAAGAAAATCAACAATGTGCAATGGCTTACTTGGATAATTGATCATTATACAGAAAGAATGAAGTAAGAACAGTTCCTTATACCAATGTGGTTTCCATAGACACTTGTGTCAAGCTTTCGTCCCTGTGCAATACGATGAGAAGTGTTAGAATGAGAAACATTGAAGAAAATAACAAACGAATGAAATCAACAACAGAAGTCAGTCGTGCATTTGTGGTTACAGCAGCAATTGACCTTACCACGTGGGAGATTATAGCTACCTGCGTGACATCCGAGTCCAAGAAAATCAACAATGTGGAACGGCTTACTTGGATAATTGTTCATTAAACAAAAAGAAGGGAATAAGAACAGTCCCTTATACCAAAGTGGTTTCCTTAGACACGCGTGTCAAGCTTTCGTCCCTGTGCAATACGATGAAAAGTGTTAGAATGAGAAACATAGAAGGAAATAACATACAAATGAAATCAACAACAGAAGTCAGTCGTGCATTTGTGGTTACAGCAGCAATTGACCTTACCACGTGGGAGATTATAGCTACCTGCGTGACATTCGAGTCCACGAAAATCAACAATGTGGAATGGCTTACTTGGATAATTGTTGATTGAACAAAAAGAAGGGAATAAGAACAGTCCCTCATACCAAAGTGGTTTCCTTAGACACGTGTGTCAAGCTTTCGTCCCTGTGCAAAGACGATGAGAAGTGTTAGAATGAGAAACATTGAAGGAAATAACAAACAAATGAAATCAACATTAGAAGTCAGTCGTGCATTTGTGGTTACAGCAGCAATTGACCTCACCACGTGGGAGATTATAGCTACCTGCGTGACAAACGAGTCCAAGAAAATCAACAATGTGGAATGGCCTACTTGGATAATTGTTGATTAATCAAAAAAAAAGAGAATAAGAACAGTCCCTTATACCAAAGTGGTTTCCTTAGACACGTGTGTCAAGCTTTCGTCTCTGTGCAATACGATGAAAAGTGTTAGAATGAGAAACATAGAAGGAAATAACAAACAAATGAAATCAACAACAGAAGTCAGTCGTGCATTTGTGGTTACAGCAGCAATTGACCTTACCACGTGGGAGATTATAGCTACCTGCGTGACATTCGTGTCCAAGATAATCAACAATGTGGAATGGCTTACTTGGATAATTGTTGATTGAACAAAAAGAAGGGAATAAGAACAGTCCCTCATACCAAAGTGGTTTCCTTAGACACGTGTGTCAAGCTTTCGTCCCTGTGCAATACGATGAGAAGTGTTAGAATGAGAAACATTGAAGGAAATAACAAACAAATGAAATCAACATTAGAAGTCAGTCGTGCATTTGTGGTTACAGCAGCAATTGACCTCACCACGTGGGAGATTATAGCTACCTGCGTGACATCCGAGTCCAAGAAAATCAACAATGTGGAATGGCCTACTTGGATAATTGTTGATTAATCAAAAAAAAAGAGAATAAGAACAGTCCCTTATACCAAAGTGGTTTCCTTAGACACGTGTGTCAAGCTTTCGTCTCTGTGCAATACGATGAAAAGTGTTAGAATGAGAAACATAGAAGGAAATAACAAACAAATGAAATCAACAACAGAAGTCAGTCGTGCATTTGTGGTTACAGCAGCAATTGACCTTACCACGTGGGAGATTATAGCTACCTGCGTGACATTCGTGTCCAAGAAAATCAACAATGTGGAATGGCTTACTTGGATAATTGTTGATTAAACAAAAAGAAGGGAATAAGAACAGTCCCTCATACCAAAGTGGTTTCCTTAGACACGTGTGTCAAGCTTTCGTCCCTGTGCAATACGATGAGAAGTGTTAGAATGAGAAACATTGAAGGAAATAACAAACAAATGAAATCAACATTAGAAGTCAGTCGTGCATTTGTGGTTACAGCAGCAATTGACCTTACCACGTGGGAGATTATAGCTACCCGCGTGTCATCCGAGTCCAAGAAAATCAACAATGTGGAACGGCTTACTCGGATAATTGTTCATTAAACATAAAGAAGGGAATAAGAACAGTCCCTTATACCAAAGTGGTTTCCTTAGACACGCGTGTCAAGCTTTCGTCCCTGTGCAATACGATGAAAAGTGTTAGAATGAGAAACATTGAAGGAAATAACAAACAAATGAAATCAACAACAGAAGTCAGTCGTGCATTTGTGGTTACAGCAGCAATTGACCTTACCACGTTAAAGATTATAGCTACCTGCGTGTCATACGAGTCCAAGAAAATCAACAATGTGGAATGGCTTACTTGGATAATTGATCATTATACAGAAAGAAGGAAAAAAGAACAGTCCCTTATACCAATGTGGTTTCCATAGACACGTGTGTCAAGCTTTCGTACCTGTGCAATACGATGAGAAGTGTTAGAATGAGAAACATTGAAGGAAATAACAAACAAATGAAATCAACAACAGAAGTCAGTCGTGCATTTGTGATTACAGCAGCAATTGATCTTACCACGTGGGAGATTATAGCTACCTGCGTGACATCCGAGTCCAAGAAAATCAACAATGTGGAATGGCTTACTTGGATAATTGATCATTATACAGAAAGAATGAAGTAAGAACAGTGTCTTATACCAATGTGGTTTCCATAGACACGTGTGTCAAGCTTTCGTCCCTGTGCAATACGATGAAAAGTGTTAGAATGAGAAACATTGAAGAAAATAACAAACGAATGAAATCAACAACAGAAGTCAGTCGTGCATTTGTGGTTACAGCAGCAATTGACCTTGCCACGTGGGAGATTACAGCTACCTGCGTGACATCCGAGCCCAAGAAAATCAACAATGTGGAACGGCTTACTTGGATAATTGTTCATTAAACAAGAAGAAGGGAATAAGAACAGTCCCTTATACCAAAGTGGTTTCCTTAGACACGTGTGTCAAGCTTTCGTCCCTGTGCAATACGATGAAAAATGTTAGAATGAGAAACATAGAAGGAAATAACAAACAAATTAAATCAACAACAGAAGTCAGTCGTGCATTTCTGGTTACAGCAGCAATTGACCTTACCACGTGGGAGATTATAGCTACCTGCGTGACATCCGAGTCCAAGAAAATCAGCAATGTGGAATGGCTTACTTGGATAATTGTTCATTAAACAAAAAGAAGGAAATAAGAACAGTCCCTTATACCAAAGTGGTTTCCTTAGACAGGCGTGTCAAGCTTTCGTCCCTGTGCAATACGATGAAAAGTGTTAGAATGAGAAAGATAGAAGGAAATAACATACAAATGAAATCAACAACAGAAGTCAGTCGTGCATTTGTGGTTACAGCAGCAATTGACCTTATCACGTGGGAGATTATAGCTACCTGCGTGACATTCGAGTCCAAGAAAATCAACAATGTGCAATGGCTTACTTGGATAATTGATCATTATACAGAAAGAATGAAGTAAGAACAGTTCCTTATACCAATGTGGTTTCCATAGACACTTGTGTCAAGCTTTCGTCCCTGTGCAATACGATGAGAAGTGTTAGAATGAGAAACATTGAAGAAAATAACAAACGAATGAAATCAACAACAGAAGTCAGTCGTGCATTTGTGGTTACAGCAGCAATTGACCTTACCACGTGGGAGATTATAGCTACCTGCGTGACATCCGAGTCCAAGAAAATCAACAATGTGGAACGGCTTACTTGGATAATTGTTCATTAAACAAAAAGAAGGGAATAAGAACAGTCCCTTATACCAAAGTGGTTTCCTTAGACACGCGTGTCAAGCTTTCGTCCCTGTGCAATACGATGAAAAGTGTTAGAATGAGAAACATAGAAGGAAATAACATACAAATGAAATCAACAACAGAAGTCAGTCGTGCATTTGTGGTTACAGCAGCAATTGACCTTACCACGTGGGAGATTATAGCTACCTGCGTGACATTCGAGTCCACGAAAATCAACAATGTGGAATGGCTTACTTGGATAATTGTTGATTGAACAAAAAGAAGGGAATAAGAACAGTCCCTCATACCAAAGTGGTTTCCTTAGACACGTGTGTCAAGCTTTCGTCCCTGTGCAAAGACGATGAGAAGTGTTAGAATGAGAAACATTGAAGGAAATAACAAACAAATGAAATCAACATTAGAAGTCAGTCGTGCATTTGTGGTTACAGCAGCAATTGACCTCACCACGTGGGAGATTATAGCTACCTGCGTGACAAACGAGTCCAAGAAAATCAACAATGTGGAATGGCCTACTTGGATAATTGTTGATTAATCAAAAAAAAAGAGAATAAGAACAGTCCCTTATACCAAAGTGGTTTCCTTAGACACGTGTGTCAAGCTTTCGTCTCTGTGCAATACGATGAAAAGTGTTAGAATGAGAAACATAGAAGGAAATAACAAACAAATGAAATCAACAACAGAAGTCAGTCGTGCATTTGTGGTTACAGCAGCAATTGACCTTACCACGTGGGAGATTATAGCTACCTGCGTGACATTCGTGTCCAAGATAATCAACAATGTGGAATGGCTTACTTGGATAATTGTTGATTGAACAAAAAGAAGGGAATAAGAACAGTCCCTCATACCAAAGTGGTTTCCTTAGACACGTGTGTCAAGCTTTCGTCCCTGTGCAATACGATGAGAAGTGTTAGAATGAGAAACATTGAAGGAAATAACAAACAAATGAAATCAATATTAGAAGTCAGTCGTGCATTTGTGGTTACAGCAGCAATTGACCTCACCACGTGGGAGATTATAGCTACCTGCGTGACATCCGAGTCCAAGAAAATCAACAATGTGGAATGGCCTACTTGGATAATTGTTGATTAATCAAAAAAAAAGAGAATAAGAACAGTCCCTTATACCAAAGTGGTTTCCTTAGACACGTGTGTCAAGCTTTCGTCTCTGTGCAATACGATGAAAAGTGTTAGAATGAGAAACATAGAAGGAAATAACAAACAAATGAAATCAACAACAGAAGTCAGTCGTGCATTTGTGGTTACAGCAGCAATTGACCTTACCACGTGGGAGATTATAGCTACCTGCGTGACATTCGTGTCCAAGAAAATCAACAATGTGGAATGGCTTACTTGGATAATTGTTGATTAAACAAAAAGAAGGGAATAAGAACAGTCCCTCATACCAAAGTGGTTTCCTTAGACACGTGTGTCAAGCTTTCGTCCCTGTGCAATACGATGAGAAGTGTTAGAATGAGAAACATTGAAGGAAATAACAAACAAATGAAATCAACATTAGAAGTCAGTCGTGCATTTGTGGTTACAGCAGCAATTGACCTTACCACGTGGGAGATTATAGCTACCCGCGTGTCATCCGAGTCCAAGAAAATCAACAATGTGGAATGGCTTACTTGGATAATTGTTCATTAAACAAAAAGAAGGGAATAAGAACAGTCCCTTATACCAAAGTGGTTTCCTAACACACGTGTGTCAAGCTTTCGTCCCTGTGCAATACGATGAAAAGTGTTAGAATGAGAAACATAGAAGGAAATAACAAACAAATGAAATCAACAACAGAAGTCAGTCGTGCATTTGTGGTTACAGCAGCAATTGACCTTACCACGTGGGAGATTATAGCTACCTGCGTGACATCCGAGTCCAAGAAAATCAACAATGTGGAATGGCTTACTTGGATAATTGTTCATTAAACAAAAAGAAGGGAATAAGAACAGTCCCTTATACCAAAGTGGTTTCCTTAGACACGCGTGTCAAGCTTTCGTCCCTGTGCAATACGATGAAAAGTGTTAGAATGAGAAACATAGAAGGGAATAACATACAAATGAAATCAACAACAGAAGTCAGTCGTGCATTTGTGGTTACAGCAGCAATTGACCTTTCCACGTGGGAGATTACAGCTACCTGCGTGACATCCGAGCCCAAGAAAATCAACAATGTGGAACGGCTTACTTGGATAATTGTTCATTAAACAAGGAGAAGGGAATAAGAACAGACCCTTATACCAAAGTGGTTTCCTTAGACACGTGTGTAAAGCTTTCGTCCCTGTGCAATACGATGAAAAATGTTAGAATGAGAAACATTAAAGGAAATAACTAACAAATGAAATCAACAACAGAAGTCAGTCGTGCATTTGTGGTTACAGCAGCAATTGACCTTACCACGTAAAAGATTATAGCTACCTGCGTGTCATCCGAGTCCAAGAAAATCAACAATGTGGAATGGCTTACTTGGATAATTGTTCATTAAACAAAAAGAAGGGAATAAGAACAGTCCCTTATACCAAAGTGGTTTCCTTAGACACGCGTGTCAAGCTTTCGTCCCTGTGCAATACGATGAAAAGTGTTAGAATGAGAAACATTGAAGAAAATATTAAACGAATGAAATCAACAACAGAAGTCAGTCGTGCATTTGTGGTTACAGCAGCAATTGACCTTACCACGTGGGAGATTACAGCTACCTGCGTGACATCCGAGCCCAAGAAAATCAACAATGTGGAACGGCTTACTTGGATAATTGTTCATTAAACAAAAAGAAGGGAATAAGAACAGTCCTTATACCAAAGTGGTTTCCTTAGACGCGTGTGTCAAGCTTTCGTCCCTGTGCAATACGATGAAAAATGTTAGAATGAGAAACATTAAAGGAAATAACTAACAAATGAAATCAACAACAGAAGTCAGTCGTGCATTTGTGGTTACAGCAGCAATTGACCTTACCACGTAAAAGATTATAGCTACCTGCGTGTCATCCGAGTCCAAGAAAATCAACAATGTGGAATGGCTTACTTGGATAATTGTTCATTAAACAAAAAGAAGGGAATAAGAACAGTCCCTTATACCAAAGTGGTTTCCTTAGACACGCGTGTCAAGCTTTCGTCCCTGTGCAATACGATGAAAAGTGTTAGAATGAGAAACATTGAAGAAAATATTAAACGAATGAAATCAACAACAGAAGTCAGTCGTGCATTTGTGGTTACAGCAGCAATTGACCTTACCACGTGGGAGATTATAGCTACCTGCGTGACATCCGAGTCCAAGAAAATCAGCAATGTGGAATGGCTTACTTGGATAATTGTTCATTAAACAAAAAGAAGGAAATAAGAACAGTCCCTTATACCAAAGTGGTTTCCTTAGACAGGCTTGTCAAGCTTTCGTCCCTGTGCAATACGATGAAAAGTGTTAGAATGAGAAAGATAGAAGGAAATAACGTACAAATGAAATCAACAACAGAAGTCAGTCGTGCATTTGTGGTTACAGCAGCAATTGACCTTATCACGTGGGAGATTATAGCTACCTGCGTGACATTCGAGTCCAAGAAAATCAACAATGTGCAATGGCTTACTTGGATAATTGATCATTATACAGAAAGAATGAAGTAAGAACAGTTCCTTATACCAATGTGGTTTCCATTGACACTTGTGTCAAGCTTTCGTCCCTGTGCAATACGATGAGAAGTGTTAGAATGAGAAACATTGAAGAAAATAACAAACGAATGAAATCAACAACAGAAGTCAGTCGTGCATTTGTGGTTACAGCAGCAATTGACCTTACCACGTGGGAGATTATAGCTACCTGCGTGACATCCGAGTCCAAGAAAATCAACAATGTGGAACGGCTTACTTGGATAATTGTTCATTAAACAAAAAGAAGGGAATAAGAACAGTCCCTTATACCAAGGTGGTTTCCTTAGACACGCGTGTCAAGCTTTCGTCCCTGTGCAATACGATGAAAAGTGTTAGAATGAGAAACATAGAAGGAAATAACATACAAATGAAATCAACAACAGAAGTCAGTCGTGCATTTGTGGTTACAGCAGCAATTGACCTTACCACGTGGGAGATTATAGCTACCTGCGTGACATTCGAGTCCACGAAAATCAACAATGTGGAATGGCTTACTTGGATAATTGTTGATTGAACAAAAAGAAGGGAATAAGAACAGTCCCTCATACCAAAGTGGTTTCCTTAGACACGTGTGTCAAGCTTTCGTCCCTGTGCAAAGACGATGAGAAGTGTTAGAATGAGAAACATTGAAGGAAATAACAAACAAATGAAATCAACATTAGAAGTCAGTCGTGCATTTGTGGTTACAGCAGCAATTGAACTCACCACGTGGGAGATTATAGCTACCTGCGTGTCATCCGAGTCCAAGAAAATCAACAATGTGGAACGGCTTACTTGGATAATTGTTCATTAAACAAAAAGAAGGGAATAAGAACAGTCCCTTATACCAAAGTGGTTTCCTTAGACACGTGTGTCAAGCTTTCGTCCCTGTGCAATACGATGAAAAATGTTAGAATGAGAAACATTAAAGGAAATAACAAACAAATGAAATCAACAACAGAAGTCAGTCGTGCATTTGTGGTTACAGCAGCAATTGACCTTACCACGTGGGAGATTATAGCTACCTGCGTGACATTCGTGTCCAAGAAAATCAACAATGTGGAATGGCTTACTTGGATAATTGTTGATTGAACAAAAAGAAGGGAATAAAAACAGTCCCTCATACCAAAGTGGTTTCCTTAGACACGTGTGTCAAGCTTTCGTCCCTGTGCAATACGATGAGAAGTGTTAGAATGAGAAACATTGAAGGAAATAACAAACAAATGAAATCAACATTAGAAGTCAGTCGTGCATTTGTGGTTACAGCAGCAATTGACCTTACCACGTGGGAGATTATAGCTACCTGCGTGACATCCGAGTCCAAGAACATCAACAATGTGGAATGGCCTACTTGGATAATTGTTGATTAAACAAAAAAAAGAGAATAAGAACAGTCCCTTATACCAAAGTGGTTTCCTTAGACACGTGTGTCAAGCTTTCGTCCCTGTGCAATACGATGAAAAGTGTTAGAATGAGAAACATTGAAGGAAATAACAAACAAATGAAATCAACATTAGAAGTCAGTCGTGCATTTGTGGTTACAGCAGCAATTGACCTTACCACGTGGGAGATTATAGCTACCTGCGTGACATCCGAGTCCAAGAAAATCAACAATGTGGAATGGCCTACTTGGATAATTGTTGATTAAACAAAAAAAAGAGAATAAGAACAGTCCCTTATACCAAAGTGGTTTCCTTAGACACGCGTGTCAAGCTTTCGTCCCTGTGCAATACGATGAGAAGTGTTAGAATGAGAAACATTGAAGGAAATAACAAACAAATGAAACCAACATTAGAAGTCAGTCGTGCATTTGTGGTTACAGCAGCAATTGACCTTACCACGTGGGAGATTGTAGCTACCTGCGTGACATCCGAGTCCAAGAAAATCAACAATGTGGAATGGCCTACTTGGATAATTGTTGATTAAACAAAAAAAAGAGAATAAGAACAGTCCCTTATACCAAAGTGGTTTCCTTAGACACGTGTGTCAAGCTTTCGTCCCTGTGCAATACGATGAAAAATGTTAGAATGAGAAACATTAAAGGAAATAACAAACAAATGAAATCAACAACAGAAGTCAGTCGTGCATTTGTTGTTACAGCAGCAATTGACCTTACCACGTAAAAGATTATAGCTACCTGCGTGTCATCCGAGTCCAAGAAAATCAACAATGTGTAATGGCTTACTTGGATAATTGATCATTATACAGAAAGAAGGGAATAAGAACAGTCCCTTATACCAATGTGGTTTCCATAGACACGTGTGTCAAGCTTTCGTCCCTGTGCAATACGATGAGAAGTGTTAGAATGAGAAACATTGAAGGAAATAACAAACAAATCAAATCAACAACAGAAGTCAGTCGTGCATTTGTGATTACAGCAGCAATTGACCTTACCACGTGGGAGATTATAGCTACCTGCGTGACATCCGAGTCCATAAAATCAACAATGTGGAATGGCTTACTTGGATAATTGATCATTATACAGAAAGAATGAAGTAAGAACAGTCCCTTATACCAATGTGGTTTCCATAGACACGTGTGTCAAGCTTTCGTCCCTGTGCAATACGATGAAAAGTGTTAGAATGAGAAACATTGAAGAAAATAATAAACGAATGAAATCAACAACAGAAGTCAGTCGTGCATTTGTGGTTACAGCAGCAATTGACCTTACCACGTGGGAGATTATAGCTACCTGCGTGACATCCGAGTCCAAGAAAATCAACAATGTGGAACGGCTTACTTGGATAATTGTTCATTAAACAAAAAGAAGGGAATAAGAACAGTCCCTTATACCAAAGTGGTTTCCTTAGACACGTGTGTCAAGCTTTCGTCCCTGTACAATACGATGAAAATTGTTAGAATGAGAAACATTGAAGGAAATAACAAACAAATGAAATCAACAACAGAAGTCAGTCGTGCATTTGTGGTCACAGCAGCAATTGACCTTACCACGTGGGAGATTACAGCTACCTGCGTGACATCCGAGTCCAAGAAAATCAACAATGTGGAACGGCTTACTTGGATAATTGTTCATTAAACAAAAAGAAGGGAATAAGAACAGTCCCTTATACCAAAGTGGTTTCCTTAGACACGTGTGTCAAGCTTTCGTCCCTGTGCAATACGATGAAAAATGTTAGAATGAGAAACATTAAAGGAAATAACAAACAAATGAAATCAACAACAGGAGTCAGTCGTGCATTTGTGGTTACAGCAGCAATTGACCTTACCACGTAAAAGATTATAGCTACCTGCGTGTCATCCGAGTCCAAGAAAATCAACAATGTGGAATGGCTTACTTGGATAATTGATCATTATACAGAAAGAAGGGAATAAGAACAGTCCCTTATACCAATGTGGTTTCCATAGACACGTGTGTCAAGCTTTCGTCCCTGTGCAATACGATGAGAAGTGTTAGAATGAGAAACATTGAAGGAAATAACAAACAAATCAAATCAACAACAGAAGTCAGTCGTGCATTTGTGATTACAGCAGCAATTGACCTTACCACGTGGGAGATTATAGCTACCTGCGTGACATCCGAGTCCAAGAAAATCAACAATGTGGAATGGCTTACTTGGATAATTGATCATTATACAGAAAGAATGAAGTAAGAACAGTCCCTTATACCAATGTGGTTTCCATAGACACGTGTGTCAAGCTTTCGTCCCTGTGCAATACGATGAAAAGTGTTAGAATGAGAAACATTGAAGAAAATAACAAACGAATGAAATCAACAACAGAAGTCAGTCGTGCATTTGTGGTTACAGCAGCAATTGACCTTACCACGTATGAGATTACAGCTACCTGCGTGACATCCGACCCAAGAAAATCAACAATGTGGAACGTCTTACTTGGATAATTGTTCATTAAACAAAAAGAAGGGAATAAGAACAGTCCCTTATACCAAAGTGGTTTCCTTAGACACGTGTGTCAAGCTTTCGTCCCTGTGCAATACGATGAAAAATGTTAGAATGAGAAACATTAAAGGAAATAACAAACAAATGAAATCAACAACAGGAGTCAGTCGTGCATTTGTGGTTACAGCAGCAATTGACCTTACCACGTAAAAGATTATAGCTACCTGCGTGTCATCCGAGTCCAAGAAAATCAACAATGTGGAATGGCTTAATTGGATAATTGATCATTATACAGAAAGAAGGGAATAAGAACAGTCCCTTATAACAATGTGGTTTCCATAGACACGTGTGTCAAGCTTTCGTCCCTGTGCAATACGATGAAAAGTGTTAGAATGAGAAACATTGAAGAAAATAACAAACGAATGAAATCAACAACAGAAGTCAGTCGTGCATTTGTGGTTACAGCAGCAATTGACCTTACCACGTGGGAGATTATGGCTACCTGCGTGACATCCGAGTCCAAGAAAATCAACAATGTGGAACGGCTTACTCGGATAATTGTTCATTAAACATAAAGAAGGGAATAAGAACAGTCCCTTATACCAAAGTGGTTTCCTTAGACACGTGTGTCAAGCTTTCGTCCCTGTGCAATACGATAAAAATTGTTAGAATGAGAAACATTGAAGGAAATAACAAACAAATGAAATCAACAACAGAAGTCAGTCGTGCATTTGTGGTTACAGCAGCAATTGACCTTACCACGTTAAAGATTATAGCTACCTGCGTGTCATCCGAGTCCAAGAAAATCAACAATGTGGAATTGCTTACTTGGATAATTGATCATTATACAGAAAGAAGGGAATAAGAACAGTCCCTTATACCAATGTGGTTTCCATAGACACGTGTGTCAAGCTTTCGTCCCTGTGCAATACGATGAAAAGTGTTAGAATGAGAAACATTGAAGAAAATAACAAACGAATGAAATCAACAACAGAAGTCAGTCGTGCATTTGTGGTTACAGCAGCAATTGACCTTACCACGTGGGAGATTACAGCTACCTGCGTGACATCCGAGCCCAAGAAAATCAACAATGTGGAACGTCTTACTTGGATAATTGTTCATTAAACAAAAAGAAGGGAATAAGAACAGTCCCTTATACCAAAGTGGTTTCCTTAGACACGTGTGTCAAACTTTCGTCCCTGTGCAATACGATGAAAAATGTTAGAATGAGAAACATTAAAGGAAATAACAAACAAATGAAATCAACAACAGGAGTCAGTCGTGCATTTGTGGTTACAGCAGCAATTGACCTTACCACGTAAAAGATTATAGCTACCTGCGTGTCACCCGAGTCCAAGAAAATCAACAATGTGGAATGGCTTACTTGGATAATTGATCATTATACAGAAAGAAGGGAATAAGAACAGTCCCTTATACCAATGTGGTTTCCATAGACACGTGTGTCAAGCTTTCGTCCCTGTGCAATACGATGAGAAGTGTTAGAATGAGAAACATTGAAGGAAATAACAAACAAATCAAATCAACAACAGAAGTCAGTCGTGCATTTGTGAATACAGCAGCAATTGACCTTACCACGTGGGAGATTATAGCTACCTGCGTGACATCCGAGTCCAAGAAAATCAACAATGTGGAATGGCTTTCTTGGATAATTGATCATTATACAGAAAGAATGAAGTAAGAACAGTCCCTTATACCAATGTGGTTTCCATAGACACGTGTGTCAAGCTTTCGTCCCTGTGCAATACGATGAAAAGTGTTAGAATGAGAAACATTGAAGAAAATAACAAACGAATGAAATCAACAACAGAAGTCAGTCGTGCATTTGTGGTTACAGCAGCAATTGACCTTACCACGTGGGAGATTATAGCTACCTGCGTGACATCCGAGTCCAAGAAAATCAACAATGTGGAACGGCTTACTCGGATAATTGTTCATTAAACATAAAGAAGGGAATAAGAACAGTCCCTTATACCAAAGTGGTTTCCTTAGACACGCGTGTCAAGCTTTCGTCCCTGTGCAATACGATGAAAAGTGTTAGAATGAGAAACATTGAAGGAAATAACAAACAAATCAAATCAACAACAGAAGTCAGTCGTGCATTTGTGGTTACAGCAGCAATTGACCTTACCACGTTAAAGATTATAGCTACCTGCGTGTCATACGAGTCCAAGAAAATCAACAATGTGGAATGGCTTACTTGGATAATTGATCATTATACAGAAAGAAGGAAATAAGAACAGTCCCTTATACCAATGTGGTTTCCATAGACACGTGTGTCAAGCTTTCGTACCTGTGCAATACGATGAGAAGTGTTAGAATGAGAAACATTGAAGGAAATAACAAAAAAATGAAATCAACAACAGAAGTCAGTCGTGCATTTGTGATTACAGCAGCAATTGATCTTACCACGTGGGAGATTATAGCTACCTGCGTGACATCCGAGTCCAAGAAAATCAACAATGTGGAATGGCTTACTTGGATAATTGATCATTATACAGAAAGAATGAAGTAAGAACAGTGTCTTATACCAATGTGGTTTCCATAGACACGTGTGTCAAGCTTTCGTCCCTGTGCAATACGATGAAAAGTGTTAGAATGAGAAACATTGAAGAAAATAACAAACGAATGAAATCAACAACAGAAGTCAGTCGTGCATTTGTGGTTACAGCAGCAATTGACCTTGCCACGTGGGAGATTACAGCTACCTGCATGACATCCGAGCCCAAGAAAATCAACAATGTGGAACGGCTTACTTGGATAATTGTTCATTAAACAAAAAGAAGGGAATAAGAACAGTCCCTTATACCAAAGTGGTTTCCTTAGACACGCGTGTCAAGCTTTCGTCCCTATGCAATACGATGAAAAGTGTTAGAATGAGAAACAAAGAAGGAAATAACATACAAATGAAATCAACAACAGAAGTCAGTCGTGCATTTGTGGTTACAGCAGCAATTGACCTTACCACGTGGGAGATTATAGCTACCTGCGTGACATTCGAGTCCACGAAAATCAACAATGTGGAATGGCTTACTTGGATAATTGTTGATTGAACAAAAAGAAGGGAATAAGAACAGTCCCTCATACCAAAGTGGTTTCCTTAGACACGTGTGTCAAGCTTTCGTCCCTGTGCAAAGACGATGAGAAGTGTTAGAATGAGAAACATTGAAGGAAATAACAAACAAATGAAATCAACATTAGAAGTCAGTCGTGCATTTGTGGTTACAGCAGCAATTGACCTCACCACGTGGGAGATTATAGCTACCTGCGTGACAAACGAGTCCAAGAAAATCAACAATGTGGAATGGCCTACTTGGATAATTGTTGATTAATCAAAAAAAAAGAGAATAAGAACAGTCCCTTATACCAAAGTGGTTTCCTTAGACACGTGTGTCAAGCTTTCGTCTCTGTGCAATACGATGAAAAGTGTTAGAATGAGAAACATAGAAGGAAATAACAAACAAATGAAATCAACAACAGAAGTCAGTCGTGCATTTGTGGTTACAGCAGCAATTGACCTTACCACGTGGGAGATTATAGCTACCTGCGTGACATTCGTGTCCAAGATAATCAACAATGTGGAATGGCTTACTTGGATAATTGTTGATTGAACAAAAAGAAGGGAATAAGAACAGTCCCTCATACCAAAGTGGTTTCCTTAGACACGTGTGTCAAGCTTTCGTCCCTGTGCAATACGATGAGAAGTGTTAGAATGAGAAACATTGAAGGAAATAACAAACAAATGAAATCAACATTAGAAGTCAGTCGTGCATTTGTGGTTACAGCAGCAATTGACCTTACCACGTGGGAGATTATAGCTACCTGCGTGACATCCGAGTCCAAGAACATCAACAATGTGGAATGGCCTACTTGGATAATTGTTGATTAAACAAAAAAAAGAGAATAAGAACAGTCCCTTATACCAAAGTGGTTTCCTTAGACACGTGTGTCAAGCTTTCGTCCCTGTGCAATACGATGAAAAGTGTTAGAATGAGAAACATTGAAGGAAATAACAAACAAATGAAATCAACATTAGAAGTCAGTCGTGCATTTGTGGTTACAGCAGCAATTGACCTTACCACGTGGGAGATTATAGCTACCTGCGTGACATCCGAGTCCAAGAAAATCAACAATGTGGAATGGCCTACTTGGATAATTGTTGATTAAACAAAAAAAAGAGAATAAGAACAGTCCCTTATACCAAAGTGGTTTCCTTAGACACGCGTGTCAAGCTTTCGTCCCTGTGCAATACGATGAGAAGTGTTAGAATGAGAAACATTGAAGGAAATAACAAACAAATGAAACCAACATTAGAAGTCAGTCGTGCATTTGTGGTTACAGCAGCAATTGACCTTACCACGTGGGAGATTGTAGCTACCTGCGTGACATCCGAGTCCAAGAAAATCAACAATGTGGAATGGCCTACTTGGATAATTGTTGATTAAACAAAAAAAAGAGAATAAAAATAGTCCCTTATACCAAAGTGGTTTCCTTAGGCACGTGTGTCAAGCTTTCGTCCCTGTGCAATACGATGAAAAATGTTAGAATGAGAAACATTAAAGGAAATAACAAACAAATGAAATCAACAACAGAAGTCAGTCGTGCATTTGTTGTTACAGCAGCAATTGACCTTACCACGTAAAAGATTATAGCTACCTGCGTGTCATCCGAGTCCAAGAAAATCAACAATGTGTAATGGCTTACTTGGATAATTGATCATTATACAGAAAGAAGGGAATAAGAACAGTCCCTTATACCAATGTGGTTTCCATAGACACGTGTGTCAAGCTTTCGTCCCTGTGCAATAAGATGAGAAGTGTTAGAATGAGAAACATTGAAGGAAATAACAAACAAATCAAATCAACAACAGAAGTCAGTCGTGCATTTGTGATTACAGCAGCAATTGACCTTACCACGTGGGAGATTATAGCTACCTGCGTGACATCCGAGTCCAAGAAAATCAACAATGTGGAATGGCTTACTTGGATAATTGATCATTATACAGAAAGAATGAAGTAAGAACAGTCCCTTATACCAATGTGGTTTCCATAGACACGTGTGTTAAGCTTTCGTCCCTGTGCAATACGATGAAAAGTGTTAGAATGAGAAACATTGAAGAAAATAATAAACGAATGAAATCAACAACAGAAGTCAGTCGTGCATTTGTGGTTACAGCAGCAATTGACCTTACCACGTAAAAGATTATAGCTACCTGCGTGTCATCCGAGTCCAAGAAAATCAACAATGTGGAATGGCTTACTTGGATAATTGATCATTATACAGAAAGAAGGGAAAAAGAACAGTCCCTTATACCAATGTGGTTTCCATAGACACGTGTGTCAAGCTTTCGTCCCTGTGCAATACGATGAGAAGTGTTAGAATGAGAAACATTGAAGGAAATAACAAACAAATCAAATCAACAACAGAAGTCAGTCGTGCATTTGTGAATACAGCAGCAATTGACCTTACCACGTGGGAGATTATAGCTACCTGCGTGACATCCGAGTCCAAGAAAATCAACAATGTGGAATGGCTTACTTGGATAATTGATCATTATACAGAAAGAATGAGGTAAGAACAGTCCCTTATACCAATGTGGTTTCCATAGACACGTGTGTCAAGCTTTCGTCCCTGTGCAATACGATGAAAAGTGTTAGAATGAGAAACATTGAAGAAAATAACAAACGAATGAAATCAACAACAGAAGTCAGTCGTGCATTTGTGGTTACAGCAGCAATTGACCTTACCACGTGGGAGATTATGGCTACCTGCGTGACATCCGAGTCCAAGAAAATCAACAATGTGGAACGGCTTACTCGGATAATTGTTCATTAAACATAAAGAAGGGAATAAGAACAGTCCCTTATACCAAAGTGGTTTCCTTAGACACGTGTGTCAAGCTTTCGTCCCTGTGCAATACGATAAAAATTGTTAGAATGAGAAACATTGATGGAAATAACAAACAAATGAAATCAACAACAGAAGTCAGTCGTGCATTTGTGGTTACAGCAGCAATTGACCTTACCACGTTAAAGATTATAGCTACATCCGAGTCCAAGAAAATCAACAATGTGGAATGGCTTACTTGGATAATTGATCATTATACAGAAAGAAGGGAATAAGAACAGTCCCTTATACCAATGTGGTTTCCATAGACACGTGTGTCAAGCTTTCGTCCCTGTGCAATACGATGAGAAGTGTTAGAATGAGAAACATTGAAGGAAATAACAAACAAATCAAATCAACAACAGAAGTCAGTCGTGCATTTGTGATTACAGCAGCAATTGACCTTACCACGTGGGAGATTATAGCTACCTGCGTGACATCCGAGTCCAAGAAAATCAACAATGTGGAATGGCTTACTTGGATAATTGATCATTATACAGAAAGAATGAAGTAAGAACAGTCCCTTATACCAATGTGGTTTCCATAGACACGTGTGTCAAGCTTTCGTCCCTGTGCAATACGATGAAAAGTGTTAGAATGAGAAACATTGAAGAAAATAACAAACGAATGAAATCAACAACAGAAGTCAGTCGTGCATTTGTGGTTACAGCAGCAATTGACCTTACCACGTGGGAGATTACAGCTACCTGCGTGACATCCGAGCCCAAGAAAATCAACAATGTGGAACGTCTTACTTGGACAATTGTTCATTAAACAAAAAGAAGGGAATAAGAACAGTCCCTTATACCAAAGTGGTTTCCTTAGACACGTGTGTCAAGCTTTCGTCCCTGTGCAATACGATGAAAAATTTTAGAATGAGAAACATTAAAGGAAATAACAAACAAATGAAATCAACAACAGGAGTCAGTCGTGCATTTGTGGTTACAGCAGCAATTGACCTTACCACGTAAAAGATTATAGCTACCTGCGTGTCATCCGAGTCCAAGAAAATCAACAATGTGGAATGGCTTACTTGGATAATTGATCATTATACAGAAAGAAGGGAATAAGAACAGTCCCTTATACCAATGTGGTTTCCATAGACACGTGTGTCAAGCTTTCGTCCCTGTGCAATACGATGAGAAGTGTTAGAATGAGAAACATTGAAGGAAATAACAAACAAATCAAATCAACAACAGAAGTCAGTCGTGCATTTGTGATTACAGCAGCAATTGACCTTACCACGTGGGAGATTATAGCTACCTGCGTGACATCCGAGTCCAAGAAAATCAACAATGTGGAATGGCTTACTTGGATAATTGATCATTATACAGAAAGAATGAAGTAAGAACAGTCCCTTATACCAATGTGGTTTCCATAGACACGTGTGTCAAGCTTTCGTCCCTGTGCAATACGATGAAAAGTGTTAGAATGAGAAACATTGAAGAAAATAACAAACGAATGAAATCAACAACAGAAGTCAGTCGTGCATTTGTGGTTACAGCAGCAATTGACCTTACCACGTGGGAGATTATAGCTACCTGCGTGACATCCGAGTCCAAGAAAATCAACAATGTGTAACGGCTTACTCGGATAATTGTTCATTAAACATAAAGAAGGGAATAAGAACAGTCCCTTATACCAAAGTGGTTTCCTTAGACACGCGTGTCAAGCTTTCGTCCCTGTGCAATACGATGAAAAGTGTTAGAATGAGAAACATTGAAGGAAATAACAAACAAATGAAATCAACAACAGAAGTCAGTCGTGCATTTGTGGTTACAGCAGCAATTGACCTTACCACGTTAAAGATTATAGCTACCTGCGTGTCATCCGAGTCCAAGAAAATCAACAATGTGGAATGGCTTACTTGGATAATTGATCATTATACAGAAAGAAGGGAATAAGAACAGTCCCTTATACCAATGTGGTTTCCATAGACACGTGTGTCAAGCTTTCGTCCCTGTGCAATACGATGAGAAGTGTTAGAATGAGAAACATTGAAGGAAATAACAAACAAATCAAATCAACAACAGAAGTCAGTCGTGCATTTGTGATTACAGCAGCAATTGACCTTACCACGTGGGAGATTATAGCTACCTGCGTGACATCCGAGTCCAAGAAAATCAACAATGTGGAATGGCTTACTTGGATAATTGATCATTATACAGAAAGAATGAAGTAAGAACAGTCCCTTATACCAATGTGGTTTCCATAGACACGTGTGTCAAGCTTTCGTCCCTGTGCAATACGATGAAAAGTGTTAGAATGAGAAACATTGAAGAAAATAACAAACGAATGAAATCAACAACAGAAGTCAGTCGTGCATTTGTGGTTACAGCAGCAATTGACCTTACCACGTGGGAGATTATAGCTACCTGCGTGACATCCGAGTCCAAGAAAATCAACAATGTGTAACGGCTTACTCGGATAATTGTTCATTAAACATAAAGAAGGGAATAAGAACAGTCCCTTATACCAAAGTGGTTTCCTTAGACACGCGTGTCAAGCTTTCGTCCCTGTGCAATACGATGAAAAGTGTTAGAATGAGAAACATTGAAGGAAATAACAAACAAATGAAATCAACAACAGAAGTCAGTCGTGCATTTGTGGTTACAGCAGCAATTGACCTTACCACGTTAAAGATTATAGCTACCTGCGTGTCATCCGAGTCCAAGAAAATCAACAATGTGGAATGGCTTACTTGGATAATTGATCATTATACAGAAAGAAGGGAATAAGAACAGTCCCTTATACCAATGTGGTTTCCATAGACACGTGTGTCAAGCTTTCGTCCCTGTGCAATACGATGAGAAGTGTTAGAATGAGAAACATTGAAGGAAATAACAAACAAATCAAATCAACAACAGAAGTCAGTCGTGCATTTGTGATTACAGCAGCAATTGACCTTACCACGTGGGAGATTATAGCTACCTGCGTGACATCCGAGTCCAAGAAAATCAACAATGTGGAATGGCTTACTTGGATAATTGATCATTATACAGAAAGAATGAAGTAAGAACAGTCCCTTATACCAATGTGGTTTCCATAGACACGTGTGTCAAGCTTTCGTCCCTGTGCAATACGATGAAAAGTGTTAGAATGAGAAACATTGAAGAAAATAACAAACGAATGAAATCAACAACAGAAGTCAGTCGTGCATTTGTGGTTACAGCAGCAATTGACCTTACCACGTGGGAGATTACAGCTACCTGCGTGACATCCGAGCCCAAGAAAATCAACAATGTGGAACGTCTTACTTGGATAATTGTTCATTAAACAAAAAGAAGGGAATAAGAACAGTCCCTTATACCAAAGTGGTTTCCTTAGACACGTGTGTCAAGCTTTCGTCCCTGTGCAATACGATGAAAAATGTTAGAATGAGAAACATTGAAGGAAATAACAAACAAATGAAATCAACAACAGGAGTCAGTCGTGCATTTGTGGTTACAGCAGCAATTGACCTTACCACGTAAAAGATTATAGCTACCTGCGTGTCATCCGAGTCCAAGAAAATCAACAATGTGGAATGGCTTACTTGGATAATTGATCATTATACAGAAAGAAGGGAATAAGAACAGTCCCTTATACCAATGTGGTTTCCATAGACACGTGTGTCAAGCTTTCGTCCCTGTGCAATACGATGAGAAGTGTTAGAATGAGAAACATTGAAGGAAATAACAAACAAATCAAATCAACAACAGAAGTCAGTCGTGCATTTGTGAATACAGCAGCAATTGACCTTACCACGTGGGAGATTATAGCTACCTGCGTGACATCCGAGTCCAAGAAAATCAACAATGTGGAATGGCTTACTTGGATAATTGATTATTATACAGAAAGAATGAAGTAAGAACAGTCCCTTATACCAATGTGGTTTCCATAGACACGTGTGTCAAGCTTTCGTCCCTGTGCAATACGATGAAAAGTGTTAGAATGAGAAACATTGAAGAAAATAACAAACGAATGAAATCAACAACAGAAGTCAGTCGTGCATTTGTGGTTACAGCAGCAATTGACCTTACCACGTGGGAGATTATAGCTACCTGCGTAACATCCGAGTCCAAGAAAATCAACAATGTGGAACGGCTTACTCGGATAATTGTCCATTAAACATAAAGAAGGGAATAAGAACAGTCCCTTATACCAAAGTGGTTTCCTTAGACACGTGTGTCAAGCTTTCGTCCCTGTGCAATACGATGAAAAGTGTTAGAATGAGAAACATTGAAGGAAATAACAAACAAATGAAATCAACAACAGAAGTCAGTCGTGCATTTGTGGTTACAGCAGCAATTGACCTCACCACGTTAAAGATTATAGCTACCTGCGTGTTATCCGAGTCCAAGAAAATCAACAATGTGGAATGGCTTACTTGGATAATTGATCATCATACAGAAAGAAGGGAATAAGAACAGTCCCTTATACCGATGTGGTTTCCATAGACACGTGTGTCAAGCTTTCGTCCCTGTGCAATACGATGAGAAGTGTTAGAATGAGAAACATTGAAGAAAATAACAAACGAATGAAATCAACAACAGAAGTCAGTCGTGCATTTGTGGTTACAGCAGCAATTGACCTTACCACGTGGGAGATTACAGCTACCTGCGTGACATCCGAGCCCAAGAAAATCAACAATGTGGAACGTCTTACTTGGATAATTGTTCATTAAACAAAAAGAAGGGAATAAGAACAGTCCCTTATACCAAAGTGGTTTCCTTAGACACGTGTGTCAAGCTTTCGTCCCTGTGCAATACGATGAAAAATGTTAGAATGAGAAACATTGAAGGAAATAACAAACAAATGAAATCAACAACAGGAGTCAGTCGTGCATTTGTGGTTACAGCAGCAATTGACCTTACCACGTAAAAGATTATAGCTACCTGCGTGTCATCCGAGTCCAAGAAAATCAACAATGTGGAATGGCTTACTTGGATAATTGATCATTATACAGAAAGAAGGGAATAAGAACAGTCCCTTATACCAATGTGGTTTCCATAGACACGTGTGTCAAGCTTTCGTCCCTGTGCAATACGATGAGAAGTGTTAGAATGAGAAACATTGAAGGAAATAACAAACAAATCAAATCAACAACAGAAGTCAGTCGTGCATTTGTGAATACAGCAGCAATTGACCTTACCACGTGGGAGATTATAGCTACCTGCGTGACATCCGAGTCCAAGAAAATCAACAATGTGGAATGGCTTACTTGGATAATTGATTATTATACAGAAAGAATGAAGTAAGAACAGTCCCTTATACCAATGTGGTTTCCATAGACACGTGTGTCAAGCTTTCGTCCCTGTGCAATACGATGAAAAGTGTTAGAATGAGAAACATTGAAGAAAATAACAAACGAATGAAATCAACAACAGAAGTCAGTCGTGCATTTGTGGTTACAGCAGCAATTGACCTTACCACGTGGGAGATTATAGCTACCTGCGTAACATCCGAGTCCAAGAAAATCAACAATGTGGAACGGCTTACTCGGATAATTGTCCATTAAACATAAAGAAGGGAATAAGAACAGTCCCTTATACCAAAGTGGTTTCCTTAGACACGTGTGTCAAGCTTTCGTCCCTGTGCAATACGATGAAAAGTGTTAGAATGAGAAACATTGAAGGAAATAACAAACAAATGAAATCAACAACAGAAGTCAGTCGTGCATTTGTGGTTACAGCAGCAATTGACCTCACCACGTTAAAGATTATAGCTACCTGCGTGTTATCCGAGTCCAAGAAAATCAACAATGTGGAATGGCTTACTTGGATAATTGATCATCATACAGAAAGAAGGGAATAAGAACAGTCCCTTATACCGATGTGGTTTCCATAGACACGTGTGTCAAGCTTTCGTCCCTGTGCAATACGATGAGAAGTGTTAGAATGAGAAACATTGAAGGAAATAAAAAACAAATGAAATCAACAACAGAAGTCAGCCGTCCAATTGTGGTTACAGCAGCAATTGACCTCTCCACGTGGGAGATTATAGCTACCCGCGTGTTATCCGAGTCCAAGAAAATCAACAATGTGGAATGGCTTACTTGGATAATTGTTCATTAAACAAAAAAAAGGGAATAAGAACAGTCCCTTATACCAAAGTGGTTTCCTAACACACGTGTGTCAAGCTTTCGTCCCTGTGCAATACGATGAAAAGTGTTAGAATGAGAAACATAGAAGGAAATAACAAACAAATGAAATCAACAACAGAAGTCAGTCGTGCATTTGTGGTTACAGCAGCAATTGACCTTACCACGTGGGAGATTATAGCTACCTGCGTGACATCCGAGTCCAAGAAAATCAACAATGTGGAATGGCTTACTTGGATAATTGTTCATTAAACAAAAAGAAGGGAATAAGAACAGTCCCTTATACCAAAGTGGTTTCCTTAGACACGCGTGTCAAGCTTTCGTCCCTGTGCAATACGATGAAAAGTGTTAGAATGAGAAACATAGAAGGAAATAACATACAAATGAAATCAACAACAGAAGTCAGTCGTGCATTTGTGGTTACAGCAGCAATTGACCTTACCACGTGGGAGATTACAGCTACCAGCGTGACATCCGAGCCCAAGGAAATCAACAATGTGGAACGGCTTACTTGGATAATTGTTCATTAAACAAGAAGAAGGGAATGAGAACAGTCCCTTATACCAAAGTGGTTTCCTTAGACACGTGTGTCAAGCTTTCGTCCCTGTGCAATACGATGAAAAATGTTAGAATGAGAAACATTAAAGGAAATAACAAACAAATGAAATCAACAACAGAAGTCAGTCGTGCATTTGTGGTTACAGCAGCAATTGACCTTACCACGTAAAAGATTATAGCTACCTGCGTGTCATCCGAGTCCAAGAAAATCAACAATGTGGAATGGCTTACTTGGATAATTGTTCATTAAACTAAAAGAAGGGAATAAGAACAGTCCCTTATACCAAAGTGGTTTCTTTAGACACGCGTGTCAAGCTTTCGTCCCTGTGCAATACGATGAAAAGTGTAAGAATGGGAAACATTGAAGAAAATATTAAACGAATGAAATCAACAACAGAAGTCAGTCGTGCATTTGTGGTTACAGCAGCAATTGACCTTACCACGTGGGAGATTACAGCTACCTGCGTGACATCCGAGCCCAAGAAAATCAACAATGTGGAACGGCTTACTTGGATAATTGTTCATTAAACAAAAAGAAGGGAATAAGAACAGTCCCTTATACCAAAGTGGTTTCCTTAGACGCGTGTGTCAAGCTTTCGTCCCTGTGCAATACGATGAAAAATGTTAGAATGAGAAACATAGAAGGAAATAACAAACAAATGAACTCAACAACAGAAGTCAGTCGTGCATTTGTGGTTACAGCAGCAATTGACCTTACCACGTGGGAGATTACAGCTACCTGCGTGACATCCGAGTCCAAGAAAATCAGCAATGTGGAATGGCTTACTTGGATAATTGTTCATTAAACATAAAGAAGGAAATAAGAACAGTCCCTTATACCAAAGTGGTTTCCTTAGACAGGCGTGTCAAGCTTTCGTCCTGTGCAATACGATGAAAAGTGTTAGAATTAGAAACATAGAAGGAAATAACATACAAATGAAATCAACAACAGAAGTCAGTCGTGCATTTGTGGTTACAGCAGCAAATGACCTTATCACGTGGGAGATTATAGCTACCTGCGTGACATTCGAGTCCAAGAAAATCAACAATGTGCAATGGCTTACTTGGATAATTGTTGATTGAACAAAAAGAAGGGAATAAGAACAGTCCCTCATACCAAAGTGGTTTCCTTAGACACGTGTGTCAAGCTTTCGTCCCTGTGCAATACGATGAGAAGTGTTAGAATGAGAAACATTGAAGGAAATAACAAACAAATGAAATCAACATTAGAAGTCAGTCGTGCATTTGTGGTTACAGCAGCAATTGACCTTACCACGTGGGAGATTATAGCTACCTGCGTGACATCCGAGTCCTAGAACATCAACAATGTGGAATGGCCTACTTGGATAATTGTTGATTAAACAAAAAAAAGAGAATAAGAACAGTCCCTTATACCAAAGTGGTTTCTTTAGACACGTGTGTCAAACTTTCGTCCCTGTGCAATACGATGAAAAGTGTTAGAATGAGAAACATTGAAGGAAATAACAAACAAATGAAATCAACATCAGAAGTCAGTCGTGCATTTGTGGTTACAGCAGCAATTGACCTTACCACGTGGGAGATTATAGCTACCTGCGTGACATCCGAGTCCAAGAAAATCAACAATGTGGAATGGCCTACTTGGATAATTGTTGATTAAACAAAAAAAAGAGAATAAGAACAGTCCCTTATACCAAAGTGGTTTCCTTAGACACGCGTGTCTAGCTTTCGTCCCTGTGCAATACGATGAGAAGTGTTAGAATGAGAAACATTGAAGGAAATAACAAACAAATGAAACCAACATTAGAAGTCAGTCGTGCATTTGTGGTTACAGCAGCAATTGACCTTACCACGTGGGAGATTGTAGCTACCTGCGTGACATCCGAGTCCAAGAAAATCAACAATGTGGAATGGCCTACTTGGATAATTGTTGATTAAACAAAAAAAAGAGAATAAGAACAGTCCCTTATACCAAAGTGGTTTCCTTAGACACGTGTGTCAAGCTTTCGTCCCTGTGCAATACGATGAAAAATGTAAGAATGAGAAACATTAAAGGAAATAACAAACAAATGTAATCAACAACAGAAGTCAGTCGTGCATTTGTTGTTACAGCAGCAATTGACCTTACCACGTAAAAGATTATAGCTACCTGCGTGTCATCCGAGTCCAAGAAAATCAACAATGTGTAATGGCTTACTTGGATAATTGATCATTATACAGAAAGAAGGGAATAAGAACAGTCCCTTATACCAATGTGGTTTCCATAGACACGTGTGTCAAGCTTTCGTCCCTGGGCAATACGATGAGAAGTGTTAGAATGAGAAACATTGAAGGAAATAACAAACAAATCAAATCAACAACAGAAGTCAGTCGTGCATTTGTGATAACAGCAGCAATTGACCTTACCACGTGGGAGATTATAGCTACCTGCGTGACATCCGAGTCCAAGAAAATCAACAATGTGGAATGGCTTACTTGGATAATTGATCATTATACAGAAAGAATGAAGTAAGAACAGTCCCTTATACCAATGTGGTTTCCATAGACTCGTGTGTCAAGCTTTCGTCCCTGTGCAATACGATGAAAAGTGTTAGAATGAGAAACATTGAAGAAAATAACAAACGAATGAAATCAACAACAGAAGTCAGTCGTGCATTTGTGGTTACAGCAGCAATTGACCTTACCACGTGGGAGATTATAGCTACCTGCGTGACATCCGAGTCCTAGAACATCAACAATGTGGAATGGCCTACTTGGATAATTGTTGATTAAACAAAAAAAAGAGAATAAGAACAGTCCCTTATACCAAAGTGGTTTCCTTAGACACGCGTGTCAAGCTTTCGTCCCTGTGCAATACGATGAGAAGTGTTAGAATGAGAAACATTGAAGGAAATAACAAACAAATGAAACCAACATTAGAAGTCAGTCGTGCATTTGTGGTTACAGCAGCAATTGACCTTACCACGTGGGAGATTGTAGCTACCTGCGTGACATCCGAGTCCAAGAAAATCAACAATGTGGAATGGCCTACTTGGATAATTGTTGATTAAACAAAAAAAAGAGAATAAGAACAGTCCCTTATATCAAAGTGGTTTCCTTAGACACGTGTGTCAAGCTTTCGTCCCTGTGCAATACGATGAAAAATGTAAGAATGAGAAACATTAAAGGAAATAACAAACAAATGAAATCAACAACAGAAGTCAGTCGTGCATTTGTTGTTACAGCAGCAATTGATCTTACCACGTAAAAGATTATAGCTACCTGCGTGTCATCCGAGTCCAAGAAAATCAACAATGTGTAATGGCTTACTTGGATAATTGATCATTATACAGAAAGAAGGGAATAAGAACAGTTGCTTATACCAATGTGGTTTCCATAGACACGTGTGTCAAGCTTTCGTCCCTGGGCAATACGATGAGAAGTGTTAGAATGAGAAACATTGAAGGAAATAACAAACAAATCAAATCAACAACAGAAGTCAGTCGTGCATTTGTGATTACAGCAGCAATTGACCTTACCACGTGGGAGATTATAGCTACCTGCGTGACATCCGAGTCCAAGAAAATCAACAATGTGGAATGGCTTACTTGGATAATTGATCATTATACAGAAAGAATGAAGTAAGAACAGTCCCTTATACCAATGTGGTTTCCATAGACTCGTGTGTCAAGCTTTCGTCCCTGTGCAATACGATGAAAAGTGTTAGAATGAGAAACATTGAAGAAAATAACAAACGAATGAAATCAACAACAGAAGTCAGTCGTGCATTTGTGGTTACAGCAGCAATTGACCTTACCACGTGGGAGATTATAGCTACCTGCGTGACATTCGAGTCCAAGAAAATCAACAATGTGGAACGGCTTACTTGGATAATTGTTCATTTAACAAAAAGAAGGGAATAAGAACAGTCCCTTATACCAATGTGGTTTCCATAGACACGTGTGTCAAGCTTTCGTCCCTGTGCAATACGATGAGAAGTGTTAGAATGAGAAACATTGAAGGAAATAAAAAACAAATGAAATCAACAATAAAAGTCAGTCGTGCATTTGTGGTTACAGCAGCAATTGACCTTACCACGTGGGAGATTATAGCTACCTGCGTGACATCCGAGTCCAAGAAAATCAACAATGTGGAACGGCTTACTTGGATAATTGTTCATTAAACAAAAAGAAGGGAATAAGAACAGTCCCTTATACCAAAGTGGTTTCCTTAGACACGTGTGTCAAGCTTTCGTCCCTGTACAATACGATGAAAATTGTTAGAATGAGAAACATTGAAGGAAATAACAAACAAATGAAATCAACAACAGAAGTCAGTCGTGCATTTGTGGTTACAGCAGCAATTGACCTTACCACGTTAAAGATTATAGCTACCTGCGTGTCATCCGAGTCCAAGAAAATCAACAATGTGGAATGGCTTACTTGGATAATTGATCATCATACAGAAAGAAGGGAATAAGAACAGTCCCTTATACCAATGTGGTTTCCATAGACACGTGTGTCAAGCTTTCGTCCCTGTGCAATACGATGAGAAGTGTTAGAATGAGAAACATTGAAGGAAATAAAAAACAAATGAAATCAACAATAAAAGTCAGCCGTCCAATTGTGGTTACAGCAGCAATTGACCTCACCACGTGGGAGATTATAGCTACCTGCGTGACATCCGAGTCCAAGAAAATCAACAATGTGGAATGGCTTACTTGGATAATTGATCATTATACAGAAAGAATGAAGTAGGAACAGTCCCTCATACCAATGTGGTTTCCATAGACACGTGTGTCAAGCTTTCGTCCCTGTGCAATACGATGAAAAGTGTTAGAATGAGAAACATTGAAGAAAATAACAAACGAATGAAATCAACAACAGAAGTCAGTCGTGCATTTGTTGTTACAGCAGCAATTGACCTTACCACGTGGGAGATTATAGCTACCTGCGTGTCATCCGAGTCCAAGAAAATCAACAATGTGGAATGGCTTACTTGGATAATTGTTCATTAAACAAAAAGAAGGGAATAAGAACAGTCCCTTATACCAAAGTGGTTTCCTTAGACACGTGTGTCAAGCTTTCGTCCCTGTGCAATACGATGAAAAATGTTAGAATGAGAAACATTAAAGGAAATAACAAACAAATGAAATCAACAACAGAAGTCAGTCGTGCATTTGTGGTTACAGCAGCAATTGACCTTACCACGTGGGAGATTATAGCTACCTGCGTGTCATCCGAGTCCAAGAAAATCAACAATGTGGAATGGCTTACTTGGATAATTGTTCATTAAACAAAAAGAAGGGAATAAGAACAGTCCCTTATACCAAAGTGGTTTCCTTAGACACGTGTGTCAAGCTTTCGTCCCTGTGCAATACGATGAAAAATGTTAGAATGAGAAACATTAAAGGAAATAACAAAAAAATGAAATCAACAACAGAAGTCAGCCGTCCAATTGTGGTTACAGCAGCAATTGACTTTACCACGTGGGAGATTATAGCTACCTGCGTGACATCCGAGTCCAAGAAAATCAACAATGTGGAACGGCTTACTTGAACAATCGTTCATTAAACAATAAAAAAGAAAATGAGAACAGTCCCTTATACCAAAATGGATTCCCTAGACACGTGTGTCAAGCTTTCGTCCCTCAGCAATACGACAAAAAGTGTTAGAGTAAGAAACATTGAAGGAAATAACAAACAAATGAAATCAACAACAGAAATCAACCGTCCAGTTTTGGTTACAGCAGCAATTGACCTTACCACGTGTGAGAAAATCAACAATGTGGAATGGCTTACTTGAACAATTGTTCATTAAACAATCAAAAAGGCCATAAGAACAGTCCCTTAGAACCAGAATGGTTTCCTTAGACACGTGTGTCAAGCTTTCGTCTCTGTGCAATACGATGAAAAGTGTTAGAATGAGAAACATAGAAGGAAATAACAAACAGATGAAATCAACAACAGAAGTCAGTCGTGCATTTGTGGTTACAGCAGCAATTGACCTTACCAATTGAGAGATTATAGCTACCTGCGTGACATCCGAGACCAAGTAAAACAACAATGTGAAATGGCTTACTTGGATAATTGTTCATTAAACAATATAAAAGGGAATAAGAACAGTCCCTCATACCAGAATGGTTTCCTCAGAGACGTGTGTCAAGCTTTCGTCCCTCAGCAATACGACAAAAAGTGTTAGAGTAAGAAACATTGAAGGAAATAACAAACAAATGAAATCAACAACAGAAGTCAACCGTCCAGTTTTGGTTACAGCAGCAATTGACCTTACCACGTGTGAGAAAATCAACAATGTGGAATGGCTTCCTTGGATAATTTTTCATTAAACAAACAAAAGGGAATAAGAACAGTCTCTTATACCAATGTGGTTTCATTAGACACGTGTGTCAAGCTTTCGTCCCTGTGCAATACGATGAAAACTGTTAGAATGAGAAACATTGAAAGAAATAAAAAACAAATGAAATCGATAACAGAAGTCAGCCTTCCAATTGTGGTTACAGCAGCAATTGACCTTACCACGTGGAAGAAAATCAACAATGTGGAATGGCTTACTTGAACAATTGTTCATTAAACAAAAAAAAAGGGAATAAAAACAGTCCTATATACCAAAGTGGATTCCTTAGACACGTGTGTCAAGCTTTCGTCCCTCAGCAATACGACAAAAAGTGTAAGAGTAAGAAACATTGAAGGAAATAACAAACGAATGAAATCAACAACAGGAGTCAACCGTCCAGTTTTGGTTACAGCAGCAATTGACCTTACCACGTGTGAGAAAATCAACAATTTGGAATGGCTTACTTGAACAATTGTTCATTAAACAATAAAAAAGGGAATTAGAACAGTCCCTTGTACCAGAATGGTTTCCTTAGACACGTGTGTCAAGCTTTCGTCCGTCAGCAATACGACGAAAAGTGCTAGAGTAAGAAACATTGAAGGAAATAACAAACAAATGAAATCAACAACAGAAGTCAGCCGTCCAATTGTGGTTACAGCAGCAATTGACTTTACCACGTGTGAGAAAATCAACAATGTGGAATGGCTTACTCGAACAATTGTTCATTAAACGAAAAAAAAGGGAATGAGAACAGTCCCTTATACCAAAGTGGTGTCCTTAGACACGTGTGTCAAGCTTTCGTCCCTCAGCAATACGATGAAAAGTGTTAGAATGAGAAACGATGAAGGAAATAATAAAACAAATGAAATTAACAACAGAAGTCAGCCGTCCAATGTGGTCACAGCAGCAATTGACCTTACCACGTGGGAGATTTTAGCTACCTGCGTGACATCCGAGTCCAAGAAAATCAACAATGTGGAATAGCTTACTTGAATAACTGTTTATTAAACAAAAAAAAAGGAATGCGAACACTCCCTTTTACCAAAGTGGTTTCCTTAGACACGTGTGTCAAACTTTCGTCCCTCAGCAATACGATGAAAAGTTTAAAAATGAGAAACGATGAAGGAAATAACAAACAAATGAAATCAACAACAGAAGTCAGCCGTCCAATTTTGGTTACTGCAGCAATTGACCTTACCACGTGGGAGATTATAGCTACCTGCGTGACATCCGAGTCCAAGAAAATCAACAATATGGAATGACTTACTTGAACAATTGTTCATTAAACAATAAGAAAGGGAATAAGAACAGTCCCTTATACCAAAGTGGTGTCCTTAGACACGTGTGTCAAGCTTTCGTCCCTCAGCAATACGATGAAAAGTGTTAGAATGAGAAACGATGAAGGAAATAATAAAACAAATGAAATTAACAACAGAAGTCAGCCGTCCAATGTGGTCACAGCAGCAATTGACCTTACCACGTGGGAGATTATAGCTACCTGCGTGACATCCGAGTCCAAGAAAATCAACAATATGGAATGGCTTACTTGAATAACTGTTTATCAAACAAAAAAAAAGGGAATGCGAACAGTCCCTTATACCAAAGTGGTTTTCTTAGACACGTGTGTCAAGCTTTCGTCCCTCTGCAAGACGATGAAAAGATTTAGAATAAAAAACATTTGAGGAAATAAAAAACAAATGAAATCGACAACAGAAGTCAGCCGTCCAATTGTGGTTACAGCAGCAATTGACCTCTCCACATGGGAGATTATAGCTACCTGCGTGACATCCGAGTCCAAGAAAATCAACAATGTGGAATGGCTTACTTGAATAACTGTTTATCAAACAAAGAAAAGGGAATGCGAACAGTCCTCTATACCAAAGTGGTTTTCTTAGACACGTGTGTCAAGCTTTCGTCCCTCTGCAATACGATGGAAAGATTTAGAATAAGAAACATTGGAGGAAATGAAAAACAATAGACTTTTTGTCTAATGAACAATTGTCCAAGTAAGCCATTCCACATTGTTGATTTTCTTGGACTCGGATGTCACGCAGGTAGCTATAATCTCTCACGTGGTAAGGTCTATTGCTGCTTTTACCACAAATGCACGACTGACTTCTAATGTTGATTTCATTTGTTTGTTTTTTCCTTCTATGTTTCTCATTCTAACACTTCTCATCGTATTGCACAGCTTGACACACGTGTCTAAAGAAATCACATTGGTATAAGGGACTGTTCTTATTCCCTTCTTTTTGTTTAATTAACAATTATCCAAGTAAGCCATTCCACATTGTTTATTTTCTTGGACTCGGATGACACACGGGTAGCTATAATCCCCCACGTGGTAAGGTCATTTGCTGCTCTAACCACAATTGGACGGCTGACTTCTGTTGTTGATTTCATTTGTTTGTTATTTCCATCAATGTTTCTCATTCTAACACTTTTCATCGTATTGCACAGGGACGAAAGCTTGACACACGTGTCCAAGGAAATCACTTTGGTATAAGAGACTGTTCTTATTCCCTTCTTTTTGTTTAATGAACAATTATCCAAGTAAGCCATTCCACATTGTTGATTTTCTTGGACTCGGATGTCACGCAGGTAGCTATAATCTCCCACGTGGTAAGGTCCATTGCTGCTGTAACCACGAATGCACGATTGACTTATGTTGTTGATTTCATTCGTTTGTTATTTTCTTCAATGTTTCACATTCTAACACTTTTCATCGTATTGCACAGGGACGAAAGCTTGACACACGTGTCTAAAGAAACCACTTTGGTATAAGGGACTGTTCTTATTTCCTTCTTTTTGTTCAATGAACAATTATTCCAGTAAGCCATTCCACATTGTTGATTTTCTTGGACTCGGATGTAACGCAGGTAGCTATAATCTCCCACGTGGTAAGGTCAATTGCTGCTGTAACCACAAATGCACGACTGACTTCTGTTGTTGATTTCATTTGTTTGTTATTTCCTTCTATGTTTCTCATTCTAACACTTTTCATCGTATTGCACAGGGACGAAAGATTGACACACTTGTCTAAGGAAACCACCTTGGTGTGAGGGACTGTTCTTATTCCCTTCTTTTTGTTTAATGAACAATTATCCAAGTAAGCCATTCCACATTGTTGATTTTCTTGGACTCGGATGTCACGCAGGGAGCTATAATCTCCCACGTGGTAAGGTCAATTGCTGCTGTAACCACAAATGCACGATTGACTTATGTTGTTGATTTCATTCGTTTGTTATTTTCTTCAATGTTTCACATTCTAACACTTTTCATCGTATTGCACAGGGACGAAAGCTTGACACACGTGTCTAAGGAAACCACTTTGGTATAAGGGACTGTTCTTATTTCCTTCTTTTTGTTCAATGAACAATTATTCCAGTAAGCCATTCCACATTGTTGATTTTCTTGGACTCGGATGTAACGCAGGTAGCTATAATCTCCCACGTGGTAAGGTCAATTGCTGCTGTAACCACAAATGCACGACTGACTTCTGTTGTTGATTTCATTTGTTTGTTTTTTTCTTCTATGTTTCTCATTCTAACATTTTTTATCTAATTGCACAGGGACGAAAGCTTGACACACGTGTCTTAGGAAACCACTTTGGTATAGGGGACTGTTCTTATTCCCTTTTTTCTTTTTGATGAACAATTATCCAAGTAAGCCATTACACATTGTTGATTTTCTTGGACTCGGATGTCACGCAGGTAGCTATAATCTCCCACGTGGTGAGGTCAATTGCTGCTGTAACCACAAATGCACGATTGACTTCTGTTGTTGATTTCATTTGTTTGTTATTTCCTTCTATGTTTCTCATTCTAAGACTTTTGATCGTATTGCACAGGGACGAAAGCTTGACACACGTGTCTAAGGAAACCACAAGGGTTTGTTCTCATTCCCTTTTTTCTTTTTGATGAACAATTATCCAAGTAAGCCATTCCACATTGTTGATTTTCTTGGACTCGGATGTCACGCAGGTAGCTATAATCTCCCACGTGGTGAGGTTAATTGCTGCTGTAACCACAAATGCACGATTGACTTATGTTATTGATTTCATTCGTTTGTTATTTCCTTCTATGTTTCTCATTCTAACACTTTTGATCGTATTGCACAGGGACGAAAGCTTGACACACGTGTCTAAGGAAACCACTTTGGTATAAGGGACTGTTCTTATTTCCTTCTTTTTGTTCAATGAACAATTATTCCAGTGAGCCATTCCACATTGTTGATTTTCTTGGACTCGGATGTCACGCAGGTAGCTATAATCTCCCACGTGGTGAGGTTAATTGCTGCTGTAACCACAAATGCACGATTGACTTATGTTGTTGATTTCATTCGTTTGTTATTTTCTTCAATGTTTCTCATTCTAACACTTTTCATCGTATTGCACAGGGACGAAAGCTTGACACACGTGTCTAAGGAAACCACATTGGTATAAGGGACTGTTCTTATTCCCTTTCTTCATTTTGATGAACAATTATCCAAGTAAGCAATTCCACATTGTTGATTTTCTCGGACTACGATGTCACGCAGGTAGCTATAATCTCCCACGTGTTAAGGTCAATTGCTGCTGTAACCACAAATGAACGACTGACTTCTGTTGTTGATTTCATTCGTTTGTTATTTTCTTCAAAGTTTCTCATTTTAACACTTTTCCTCGTAATGCACAGGGACGAAAGCTTGACACACGTGTCTAAGGAAACCAATTTGGTATAAGGGACTGTGCTTATTCCCTTCTTTTTGTTTGATGAACAATTATCAAAGTAAGCCATTCCACATTGTTGATTTTCTTAGACTCGGATGTCACGCAGGTAGCTATAATCTCCCACGTGGTAAGGTCAATTGCTGCTGTAACCACAAATGCACGACTGACTTCTGTTGTTGATTTCATTCGTTTGTTATTTTCTTCAATGTTTCTCATTCTAACACTTTTCATTGTATTGCACAGGGACGAAAGCTTGACACGCGTGTCTAAGGAAACCAATTTGGTTAAGGGACTGTGCTTATTCCCTTCTTTTTGTTTGATGAACAATTATCAAAGTAAGCCATTCCACATTGTTGATTTTCTTAGACTCGGATGTCACGCAGGTAGCTATAATCTCCCACGTGGTGAGGTCAATTGCTGCTGTAACCACAAATGCACGACTGACTTCTGTTGTTGATTTCATTTGTTTGTTTTTTCCTTCTATGTTTCTCATTCTAACATTTTTTATCTAATTGCACAGGGACGAAAGCTTGAAACACGTGTCTAAGGAAACCACATTGGTATAAGGTACTCTTCTTATTCCCTTTTTTCTTTTTGATGAACAATTATCCAAATAAGCCATTCCACATTGTTGATTTTCTTAAACTTGGATGTCACGCAGGTAGCTATAATCTCCCACGTGGTAAGGTCAATTGCTGCTGTAACCACAAATGCACGACTGACTTCTGTTGTTGATTTCATTCGTTTGTTATTTTCTTCAATGTTTCTCATTCTAACACTTTTCATCGTATTGCACAGGGACGAAAGCTTGACACACGTGTCTAAGGAAACCACTTTGGTATAGGGGACTGTTCTTATTCCCTTTTTTCTTTTTGATGAACAATTATCCAAGTAAGCCATTACACATTGTTGATTTTCTTGGACTCGGATGTCACGCAGGTAGCTATAATCTCCCACGTGGTGAGGTCAATTGCTGCTGTAACCACAAATGCACGACTGACTTCTGTTGTTGATTTCATTCGTTTGTTATTTTCTTCAATGTTTCTCATTCTAACACTTTTCATCGTATTGCACAAGGACGAAAGCTTGACACACGTGTCTATGGAAACCACATCGGTATAAGGGACTGTTCCTATTCCATTCTTTCTGTATAATGATCAATTATCCAAGTAAGCCATTCCACATTGTTGATTTTCTTGGACTCGGATGTCAAGCAGGTAGCTATAATCTCCCACGTGGTATGGTCCATTGCTGCTGTAACCACAAATGCACGACTGACTTCTGTTGTTGATTTCATTCGTTTGTTATTTCCTTCTATGTTTCTCATTCTAACACTTTTCAACGTATTGCACAGGGACGAAAGCTTGACACACGTGTCTAAGGAAACCACTCTGGTATAAGGGACTGTGCTTATTCCCTTCTTTTTGTTTGATGAACAATTATCAAAGTAAGCCATTACACATTGTTGATTTTCTTGGACTCGGATGTCACGCAGGTAGCTATAATCTCCCACGTGGTGAGGTCAATTGCTGCTGTAACCACAAATGCACGACTGACTTCTGTTGTTGATTTCATTCGTTTGTTATTTTCTTCAATGTTTCTCATTCTAACACTTTTCATCGTATTGCACAGGGACGAAAGCTTGACACACGTGTCTAAGGAAACCACTTTGGTATAAGGGACTGTTCTTATTCCCTTTCTTCATTTTGATGAACAATTATCCAAGTAAGCAATTCCACATTGTTGATTTTCTCGGACTACGATGTCACGCAGGTAGCTATAATCTCCCACGTGTTAAGGTCAATTGCTGCTGTAACCACAAATGAACGACTGACTTCTGTTGTTGATTTCATTCGTTTGTTATTTTCTTCAAAGTTTCTCATTTTAACACTTTTCCTCGTAATGCACAGGGACGAAAGCTTGACACACGTGTCTAAGGAAACCAATTTGGTATAAGGGACTGTGCTTATTCCCTTCTTTTTGTTTGATGAACAATTATCAAAGTAAGCCATTCCACATTGTTGATTTTCTTAGACTCGGATGTCACGCAGGTAGCTATAATCTCCCACGTGGTAAGGTCAATTGCTGCTGTAACCACAAATGCACGACTGACTTCTGTTGTTGATTTCATTCGTTTGTTATTTTCTTCAATGTTTCTCATTCTAACACTTTTCATTGTATTGCACAGGGACGAAAGCTTGACACGCGTGTCTAAGGAAACCAATTTGGTTAAGGGACTGTGCTTATTCCCTTCTTTTTGTTTGATGAACAATTATCAAAGTAAGCCATTCCACATTGTTGATTTTCTTAGACTCGGATGTCACGCAGGTAGCTATAATCTCCCACGTGGTGAGGTCAATTGCTGCTGTAACCACAAATGCACGACTGACTTCTGTTGTTGATTTCATTTGTTTGTTTTTTCCTTCTATGTTTCTCATTCTAACATTTTTTATCTAATTGCACAGGGACGAAAGCTTGAAACACGTGTCTAAGGAAACCACATTGGTATAAGGTACTCTTCTTATTCCCTTTTTTTTTTTTGATGAACAATTATCCAAATAAGCCATTCCACATTGTTGATTTTCTTAAACTTGGATGTCACGCAGGTAGCTATAATCTCCCACGTGGTAAGGTCAATTGCTGCTGTAACCACAAATGCACGACTGACTTCTGTTGTTGATTTCATTCGTTTGTTATTTTCTTCAATGTTTCTCATTCTAACACTTTTCATCGTATTGCACAGGGACGAAAGCTTGACACACGTGTCTAAGGAAACCACTTTGGTATAGGGGACTGTTCTCATTCCCTTTTTTCTTTTTGATGAACAATTATCCAAGTAAGCCATTACACATTGTTGATTTTCTTGGACTCGGATGTCACGCAGGTAGCTATAATCTCCCACGTGGTGAGGTCAATTGCTGCTGTAACCACAAATGCACGACTGACTTCTGTTGTTGATTTCATTCGTTTGTTATTTTCTTCAATGTTTCTCATTCTAACACTTTTCATCGTATTGCACAAGGACGAAAGCTTGACACACGTGTCTATGGAAACCACATCGGTATAAGGGACTGTTCTTACTTCATTCTTTCTGTATAATGATCAATTATCCAAGTAAGCCATTCCACATTGTTGATTTCATTTGTTTGTTATTTCCTTCTATGTTTCTCATTCTAACACTTCTCATCGTATTGCACAGGGACGAAAGCTTGACACACGTGTCTAAGGAAACCACTCTGGTATAAGGGACTGTGCTTATTCCCTTCTTTTTGTTTGATGAACAATTATCAAAGTAAGCCATTACACATTGTTGATTTTCTTGGACTCGGATGTCACGCAGGTAGCTATAATCTCCCACGTGGTGAGGTCAATTGCTGCTGTAACAACAAATGCACGACTGACTTCTGTTGTTGATTTCATTCGTTTGTTATTTTCTTCAATGTTTCTCATTCTAACACTTTTCATCGTATTGCACAGGGACGAAAGCTTGACACACGTGTCTAAGGAAACCACTTTGGTATAAGGGACTGTTCTCATTCCCTTCTTTTTGTTTAATGAACAATTATCCAAGTAAGCCATTCCACATTGTTGATTTTCTTGGACTCGGATGTCACGCAGGTAGCTATAATCTCCCATGTGGTAAGGTCCATTGCTGCTGTAACCACGAATGCACGATTGACTTCTGTTGTTGATTTCATTTGTTTGTTATTTCCTTCTATGTTTCTCATTCTAACACTTTTCAACGTATTGCACAGGGACGAAAGCTTGACACACGTGTCTAAGGAAACCACTCTGGTATGAGGGACTGTTCTTATTCCCTTCTTTTTGTTTAATGAACAATTATCCAAGTAAGCCATTCCACATTGTTGATTTTCTTGGACTCGTATGTCACGCAGGGAGCTATAATCTCCCACGTGGTAAGGTCAATTGCTGCTGTAACCACAAATGCACGACTGACTTCTGTTGTTGATTTCATTTGTTTGTTATTTCCTTCTATGTTTCTCATTCTAACACTTTTCATCGTATTGCACAGGGACGAAAGCTTGACACACGTGTCTAAGGAAACCACATTGGTATAAGGGACTGTTCTTATTCCCTTTCTTCATTTTGATAAACAATTATCCAAGTAAGCCATTCCACATTGTTGATTTTCTTGGACTCGTATGTCACGCAGGGAGCTAAAATCTCCCACGTGTTAAGGTCAATTGCTGCTGTAACCACAAATGCACGACTGACTTCTGTTGTTGATTTCATTCGTTTGTTATTTTCTTCAAAGTTTCTCATTTTAACACTTTTCCTTGTAATGCACAGGGACGAAAGCTTGACACACGTGTCTAAGGAAACCAATTTGGTAAAAGGGACTGTGCTTATTCCCTTCTTTTTGTTTGATGAACAATTATCAAAGTAAGCCATTCCACATTGTTGATTTTCTTAGACTCGGATGTCACGCAGGTAGCTATAATCGCCCACGTGGTAAGGTCAATTGCTGCTGTAACCACAAATGCACGACTGACTTCTGTTGTTGATTTCATTCGTTTGTTATTTTCTTCAATGTTTCTCATTCTAACACTTTTCATTGTATTGCACAGGGACGAAAGCTTGACACACGTGTCTAAGGAAACCAATTTGGTTAAGGGACTGTGCTTATTCCCTTCTTTTTGTTTGATGAACAATTATCAAAGTAAGCCATTCCACATTGTTGATTTTCTTAGACTCGGATGTCACGCAGGTAGCTATAATCTCCCACGTGGTGAGGTCAATTGCTGCTGTAACCACAAATGCACGACTGACTTCTGTTGTTGATTTCATTCGTTTGTTATTTTCTTCAATGTTTCTCATTCTAACACTTTTCATCGTATTGCACAGGGACGAAAGCTTGACCACATGTCTATGGAAACCACATCGGTATAAGGGACTGTTCTTATTCCATTCTTTCTGTATAATGATCAATTATCCAAGTAAGCCATTCCACATTGTTGATTTTCTTGGACTAGGATGTCACGCAGCTAGCTATAATCTCCCACGTGGTAAGGTCAATTGCTGCTGTAACCACAAATGCACGACTGACTTTTGTTGTTAATTTCATTTGTTTGTTATTTCCTTCTATGTTTCTCATTCTAACACTTTTCATCATATTGCACAGGGACGAAAGCTTGACACACGTGTCTAAGGAAACCACTTTGGTATAAGGGACTGTTCTCATTCCCTTCTTTTTGTTTAATGAACAATTATCCAAGTAAGCCATTCCACATTGTTGATTTTCTTGGACTCGGATGTCACGCAGGTAGCTATAATCTCCCACGTGGTAAGGTCAATTGCTGCTGTAACCACAAATGTTTGACTGACTTCTGTTGTTTATTTCATTCGTTTGTTATTTTCTTCAATGTTTCTCATTCTAACACTTTTCATCGTATTGCACAGGGACGAAAGCTTGACACACGTGTCTAAGGAAACCACTTTGGTATAAGGGACTGTTCTCATTCCCTTCTTTTTGTTTAATGAACAATTATCCAAGTAAGCCATTCCACATTGTTGATTTTTTTGGACTCGGATGTCACGCAGGTAGCTATAATCTCCCACGTGGTAAGGTCCATTGCTGCTGTAACCACGAATGCACGATTGACTTCTGTTGTTGATTTCATTTGTTTGTTATTTCCTTCTATGTTTCTCATTCTAACACTTTTCAACGTATTGCACAGGGACGAAAGCTTGACACACGTGTCTAAGGAAACCACTTTGGTATGAGGGACTGTTCTTATTCCCTTCTTTTTGTTTAATGAACAATTATCCAAGTAAGCCATTCCACATTGTTGATTTTCTTGGACTCGTATGTCACGCAGGGAGCTATAATCTCCCACGTGGTAAGGTCAATTGCTGCTGTAACCACAAATGCACGACTGACTTCTGTTGTTGATTTCATTTGTTTGTTATTTCCTTCTATGTTTCTCATTCTAACACTTTTCATCGTATTGCACAGGGACGAAAGCTTGACACACGTGTCTAAGGAAACCACATTGGTATAAGGACTGTTCTTATTCCCTTTTTTCATTTTGATGATTAATTATCCACGTAAGCAATTCCACATTGTTGATTTTCTCGGACTACGATGTCACGCAGGTAGCTATAATCTCCCACGTGTTAAGGTCAATTGCTGCTGTAACCACAAATGCACGACTGACTTCTGTTGTTGATTTCATTCGTTTGTTATTTTCTTCAATGTTTCTCATTTTAACACTTTTCATCGTATTGCACAGGGACGAAAGCTTGACACACGTGTCTAAGGAAACCAATTTGGTATAAGGGACTGTGCTTATTCCCTTTTTTTTGTTTGATGAACAATTATCAAAGTAAGCCATTCCACATTGTTGATTTTCTTAGACTCGGATGTCACGCAGGTAGCTATAATCTCCCACGTGGTGAGGTAAATTGCTGCTGTAACCACAAATGCACGACTGACTTCTGTTGTTGATTTCATTCGTTTGTTATTTTCTTCAATGTTTCTCATTCTAACACTTTTCATTGTATTGCACAGGGACGAAAGCTTGACACACGTGTCTAAGGAAACCAATTTGGTATAAGGAACTGTGCTTATTCCCTTCTTTTTGTTTGATGAACAATTATCAAAGTAAGCCATTCCACATTGTTGATTTTCTTGGACTCGGATGTCACGCAGGTAGCTATAATCTCCCACGTGGTAAGGTCCATTGCTGCTGTAACCACGAATGCACGATTGACTTCTGTTGTTGATTTCATTTGTTTGTTATTTCCTTCTATGTTTCTCATTCTAACACTTTTCAACGTATTGCACAGGGACGAAAGCTTGACACACGTGTCTAAGGAAACCACTTTGGTATGGGGGACTGTTCTTATTCCCTTCTTTTTGTTTAATGAACAATTATCCAAGTAAGCCATTCCACATTGTTGATTTTCCTGGACTCGTATGTCACGCAGGGAGCTATAATCTCCCACGTGGTAAGGTCAATTGCTGCTGTAACCACAAATGCACGACTGACTTCTGTTGTTGATTTCATTTGTTTGTTATTTCCTTCTATGTTTCTCATTCTAACACTTTTCATCGTATTGCACAGGGACGAAAGCTTGACACACGTGTCTAAGGAAACCACATTGGTATAAGGACTGTTCTTATTCCCTTTTTTCATTTTGATGAACAATTATCCACGTAAGCAATTCCACATTGTTGATTTTCTCGGACTACGATGTCACGCAGGTAGCTATAATCTCCCACGTGTTAAGGTCAATTGCTGCTGTAACCACAAATGCACGACTGACTTCTGTTGTTGATTTCATTCGTTTGTTATTTTCTTCAATGTTTCTCATTTTAACACTTTTCATCGTATTGCACAGGGACGAAAGCTTGACACACGTGTCTAAGGAAACCAATTTGGTATAAGGGACTGTGCTTATTCCCTTCTTTTTGTTTGATGAACAATTATCAAAGTAAGCCATTCCACATTGTTGATTTTCTTAGACTCGGATGTCACGCAGGTAGCTATAATCTCCCACGTGGTAAGGTAAATTGCTGCTGTAACCACAAATGCACGACTGACTTCTGTTGTTGATTTCATTCGTTTGTTATTTTCTTCAATGTTTCTCATTCTAACACTTTTCATTGTATTGCACAGGGACGAAAGCTTGACACACGTGTCTAAGGAAACCAATTTGGTATAAGGGACTGTGCTTATTCCCTTCTTTTTGTTTGATGAACAATTATCAAAGTAAGCCATTCCACATTGTTGATTTTCTTAGACTCGGATGTCACGCAGGTAGCTATAATCTCCCACGTGGTGAGGTCAATTGCTGCTGTAACCACAAATGCACGACTGACTTCTGTTGTTGATTTCATTCGTTTGTTATTTTCTCCAATGTTTCTCATTCTAACACTTTTCATCGTCTTGCACAGGGACGAAAGCTTGACACACGTGTCTATGGAAACCACATCGGTATAAGGGACTGTTCTTATTCCATTCTTTCTGTATAATGATCAATTATCCAAGTAAGCCATTCCACATTGTTGATTTTCTTGGACTCGAATGTCACGCAGGTAGCTATAATCTCCCACGTGGTGAGGTCAATTGCTGCTGTAACCACAAATGCACGACTGACTTCTGTTGTTGATTTCATTTGTTTGTTATTTCCTTCAATGTTTCTCATTCTAACTCTTTTCATCGTATTACACAGGGACGAAAGCTTGACTTTCGTGTTTAAGGAAGCCACATTGGTATGAGGGACTGTTCTTATTCCCTTTTTTCTTTTTGATGAACAATTATCCAAGTAAGCCATTCCACATTGTTGATTTTCTTGGACTAGGATGTCACGCAGCTAGCTATAATCTCCCACGTGGTAAGGTCAATTGCTGCTGTAACCACAAATGCACGACTGACTTTTGTTGTTAATTTCATTTGTTTGTTATTTCCTTCTATGTTTCTCATTCTAACACTTTTCATCGTATAGCACAGGGACGAAAGCTTGACACACGTGTCTAAGGAAACCACAAGGGTTTGTTCTCATTCCCTTTTTTCTTTTTGATGAACAATTATCCAAGTAAGCCATTCCACATTGTTGATTTTCTTGGACTCGGATGTCACGCAGGTAGCTATAATCTCCCACGTGGTAAGGTCAATTGCTGCTGTAACCACAAATGCTCGACTGACTTCTGTTGTTTATTTCATTCGTTTGTTATTTTCTTCAATGTTTCTCATTCTAACACTTTTCATCGTATTGCACAGGGACGAAAGCTTGACACACGTGCCTAAGGAAACCACTTTGGTATAAGGGACTGTTCTTATTCCCTCCTTTTTGTTTAATGAACAATTATCCAAGTAAGCCATTCCACATTGTTGATTTTCTTGGACTCGGATGTCACGCAGGTAGCTATAATCTCTCACGTGGTAAGGTCCATTGCTGCTGTAACCACGAATGCACGATTGACTTCTGTTGTTGATTTCATTTGTTTGTTATTTCCTTCTATGTTTCTCATTCTAACACTTTTCATCGTATTGCACAGGGACGAATGCTTGACACACGCGTCTAAGGAAACCACATTGGTATAAGGGACTGTTCTTATTCCCTTTTTTCATTTTGATGAACAATTATCCAAGTAAGCCATTCCACATTGTTGATTTTCTTGGACTACGATGTCACGCAGGTAGCTATAATCTCCCACGTGTTAAGGTCAATTGCTGCTGTAACCACAAATGCACGACTGACTTCTGTTGTTGATTTCATTCGTTTGTTATTTTCTTCAATGTTTCTCATTCTAACACTTTTCATCGTATTGCACAGGGACGAAAGCTTGACACACGTGTCTAAGGAAACCAATTTGGTATGAGGGACTGTGCTTATTCCCTTCTTTTTGTTTAATGAACAATTATCAAAGTAAGCCATTCCACATTGTTGATTTTCTTAGACTCGGATGTCACGCAGGTAGCTATAATCTCCCACGTGGTAAGGTCAATTGCTGCTGTAACCACAAATGCACGACTGACTTCTGTTGTTGATTTCATTTGTTTGTTATTTCCTTCAATGTTTCTTATTCTAACACTTCTCATCGTATTGCACAGGGACGAAAGCTTGACACACGTGTCTAAAGAAATCACATTGGTATAAGGGACTGTTCTCATTCCCTTCTTTTTGTTTAATTAACAATTATCCAAGTAAGCCATTCCACATTGTTTATTTTCTTGGACTCGGATGACACACGGGTAGCTATAATCTCCCACGTGGTAAGGTCATTTGCTGCTGTAACCACAATTGGAAGGCTGACTTCTGTTGTTGATTTCATTTGTTTGTTATTTCCATCAATGTTTCTCATTCTAACACTTCTCATCGTATTGCACAGGGACGAAAGCTTGACACACGTGTCTATGGAAACCACATTGGTATAAGGGACTGTTCTTATTCCCTTCTTTTTGTTTAATGAACAATTATCAAAGTAAGCCATTCCACATTGTTGATTTTCTTAGACTCGGATGTCACGCAGGTAGCTATAATCTCCCACGTGGTAAGGTCAATTGCTGCTGTAACCACAAATGCACGACTGACTTCTGTTGTTGATTTCATTTGTTTGTTATTTCCTTCAATGTTTCTTATTCTAACACTTCTCATCGTATTGCACAGGGACGAAAGCTTGACACACGTGTCTAAAGAAATCACATTGGTATAAGGGACTGTTCTCATTCCCTTCTTTTTGTTTAATTAACAATTACCCAAGTAAGCCATTCCACATTGTTGATTTTCATGGACTCGGATGACACGCAGGTAGCTATAATTTCCCACGTGGTAAGGTCAATTGCTGCTGTAACCACAAATGCACGACTGACTTCTGTTGTTGATTTCATTTGTTTGTTTTTTCCTCCTATGTTTCTCATTCTAACACTTTTTATCGTATTGCACAATAACGAAAGCTTGACTTACGTCTCTAAGGAAGCCACATTGGTATGAGGGACTGTTCTTATTCCCTTTTTTTTTTTTGATGAACAATTATCCAAGTAAGCCATTCCACATTGTTGATTTTCTTGGACTCGGATGTCACGCAGGTAGCTATAATCTCCCACGTGGTAAGGTCAATTTCTGCTGTAACCACAAATGCACGACTGACTTCTGTTGTTGATTTCATTCGTTTGTTATTTTATTCAATGTTTCTCATTCTAACACTTTTCATCGTATTGCACTGGGACGAAAGCTTGACACACGTGTCTATGAAAACCACATCGGTATAAGGGACTGTTCTTATTCCATTCTTTCAGTATAATGATCAATTATCCAAATAAGCCATTCCACATTGTTGATTTTTTTGGACTCGGATGTCACGCAGGTATCTATAATCTCCCACGTGGTAAGGTCAATTGCTGCTGTAACCACAAATGCACGACTGACTTCTGTTGTTGATTTCATTTGTTTGTTATTTCCTTCAATGTTTCTCATTCTTACTCTTTTCATCGTATTACACAGGGGCGAAAGATTGACTTACGTGTCTAAGGAAGCCACATTGGTATGAGGGCCTGTTCTTGTTCCCTTTTTTCTTCTTGATGAACAATTATCCAAGTAAGCCATTCCACATTGTTGATTTTCTTGGACTAGGATGTCACGCAGGTAGCTATAATCTCCCACGTGGTAAGGTCAATTGCTGCTGTAACCACAAATGTACGACTGACTTCTGTTGTTAATTTCATTTGTTTGTTATTTCCTTCTATGTTTCTCATTCTTACACTCTTCATCATATTGCACAGGGACGAAAGCTTGACACACGTGTCTAAGGAAACCACAAGGGTTTGTTCTCATTCCCCTTATTCTTTTTGATGAACAATTATCCAAGTAAGCCATTCCACATTGTTGATTTTCTTGGACTCGGATGTCACGCAGGTAGCTATAATCTCCCACGTGGTGAGGTCAATTGCTGCTGTAACCACAAATGCTCGACTGACTTCTGTTGTTGATTTCATTCGTTTGTTATTTTCTTCAATGTTTCTCATTCTAACACTTTTCATCGTATTGCACAGGGACGAAAGCTTGACACACGTGTCCAAGGAAACCACTTTGGTATAAGGGAATGTTCTTATTCCCTTCTTTTTGTTTAATGAACAATTATCCGAATAAGCCATTCCACATTGTTGATTTTCTTGGACTCGGATGTCACGCAGGTAGCTATAATCTCCCACGTGGTAAGGTCCATTGCTGCTGTAACCACGAATGCACGATTGACTTCTGTTGTTGATTTCATTTGTTTGTTATTTCCTTCTATGTTTCTCATTCTAACACTTTTCAACGTATTGCACAGGGACGAAAGCTTGACACACGTGTCTAAGGAAACCACTTTGGTATGGGGGACTGTTCTTATTCCCTTCTTTTTGTTTAATGAACAATTATCCAAGTAAGCCATTCCACATTGTTGATTTTCTTGGACTCGTATGTCACGCTGGGAGCTATAATCTCCCACGTGGTAAGGTCAATTGCTGCTGTAACCACAAATGCACGACTGACTTCTGTTGTTGATTTCATTTGTTTGTTATTTCCTTCTATGTTTCTCATTCTAACACTTTTCATCGTATTGCACAGGGACGAAAGCTTGACACACGCGTCTAAGGAAACCACATTGGTATAAAGGACTGTTCTTATTCCCTTCTTTCTGTATAATGATCAATTATCCAAGTAAGCCATTCCACATTGTTGATTTTCATGGACTCGGATGACACGCAGGTAGCTATAATCTCCCACGTGGTAAGGTCAATTGCTGCTGTAACCACAAATGCACGACTGACTTCTGTTGTTGATTTCATTTGTTTGTTTTTTCCTTCTATGTTTCTCATTCTAACACTTTTTATCGTATTGCACAGGGACGAAAGCTTGACTTACGTGTCTAAGGAAGCCACATTGGTATGAGGGACTGTTCTTATTCCCTTTTTTCTTTTTGATGAACAATTATCCAAGTAAGCCATTCCACATTGTTGATTTTCTTGGACTCGGATGTCACGCAGGTAGCTATAATCTCCCACGTGGTAAGGTCAATTGCTGCTGTAACCACAAATGCACGACTGACTTCTGTTGTTGATTTCATTCGTTTGTTATTTCATTCAATGTTTCTCATTCTAACACTTCTCATCGTATTGCACTGGGACGAAAGCTTGACACACGTGTCTATGAAAACCACATCGGTATAAGGGACTGTTCTTATTCCATTCTTTCTGTATAATGATCAATTATCCAAGTAAGCCATTCCACATTGTTGATTTTTTTGGACTCGGATGTCACGCAGGTATCTATAATCTCCCACGTGGTAAGGTCAATTGCTGCTGTAACCACAAATGCACGACTGACTTCTGTTGTTGATTTCATTTGTTTGTTATTTCCTTCAATGTTTCTCATTCTAACTCTTTTCATCGTATTACACAGGGACGAAAGATTGACTTACGTGTCTAAGGAAGCCACATTGGTATGAGGGCCTGTTCTTGTTCCCTTTTTTCTTCTTGATGAACAATTATCCAAGTAAGCCATTCCACATTGTTGATTTTCTTGGACTAGGATGTCACGCAGGTAGCTATAATCTCCCACGTGGTAAGGTCAATTGCTGCTGTAACCACAAATGCACGACTGACTTCTGTTGTTAATTTCATTTGTTTGTTATTTCCTTCTATGTTTCTCATTCTTACACTTTTCATCATATTGCACAGGGACGAAAGCTTGACACACGTGTCTAAGGAAACCACAAGGGTTTGTTCTCATTCCCTTTTTTCTTTTTGATGAACAATTATCCAAGTAAGCCATTCCACATTGTTGATTTTCTTGGACTAGGATGTCACGCAGGTAGCTATAATCTCCCACGTGGTAAGGTCAATTGCTGCTGTAACCACAAATGCACGACTGACTTCTGTTGTTAATTTCATTTGTTTGTTATTTCCTTCTATGTTTCTCATTCTTACACTTTTCATCATATTGCACAGGGACGAAAGCTTGACACACGTGTCTAAGGAAACCACAAGGGTTTGTTCTCATTCCCTTTTTTCTTTTTGATGAACAATTATCCAAGTAAGCCATTCCACATTGTTGATTTTTTTGGACTCGGATGTCACGCAGGTAGCTATAATCTCTCACGTGGTAAGGTCCATTGCTGATGTAACCACGAATGCACGATTGACTTCTGTTGTTGATTTCATTTGTTTGTTATTTCCTTCTATGTTTCTCATTCTAACACTTTTCATCGTATTGCACAGGGACGAAAGCTTGACACACGTGTCTAAGGAAACCACTTTGGTATAAGGGACTGTTCTTATTCCCTTCTTTTTGTTTAATGAACAATTATCCAAGTAAGCCATTCCACATTGTTGATTTTCTTGGACTCGGATGTAACGCAGGTAGCTATAATCTCCCACGTGGTAAGGTCCATTGCTGCTGTAACCACGAATGCACGATTGACTTCTGTTGTTGATTTCATTTGTTTGTTATTTCCTTCTATGTTTCTCATTCTAACACTTTTCATCGTATTGCACAGGGACGAAAGCTTGACACACGTGTCTAAGGAAACCACATTGGTATGAGGGACTGTTCTTATTCCGTTTTTTCTTTTTGATGAACAATTATCCAAGTAAGCCATTCCACATTGTTGATTTTCTTGGACTAGGATGTCACGCAGCTAGCTATAATCTCCCACGTGTTAAGGTCAATTGCTGCTGTAACCACAAATGCACGACTGACTTCTGTTGTTGATTTCATTCGTTTGTTATTTTCTTCAATGTTTCTCATTCTAACACTTTTCATCGTATTGCACAGGGACGAAAGCTTGACACACGTGTCTAAGGAAACCAATTTGGTATAAGGGACTGTGCTTATTCCCTTCTTTTTGTTTAATGAACAATTATCAAAGTAAGCCATTCCACATTGTTGATTTTCTTAGACTCGGATGTCACTTAGGTAGCTATAATCTCCCACGTGGTGAGGTCAATTGCTGCTGTAACCACAAATGCACGACTGACTTCTGTTGTTGATTTCATTTGTTTGTTATTACCTTCAATGTTTCTCATTCTAACACTTCTCATCGTATTGCACAGGGACGAAAGCTTGACACACGTGTCTAAAGAAATCACATTGGTATAAGGGACTGTTCTCATTCCCTTCTTTTTGTTTAATTAACAATTATCCAAGTAAGCCATTCCACATTGTTTATTTTCTTGGACTCGGATGACACACGGGTAGCTATAATCTCCCACGTGGTAAGGTCATTTGCTGCTGTAACCACAATTGGACGGCTGACTTCTGTTGTTGATTTCATTCGTTTGTTATTTCCATCAATGTTTCTCATTCTTACACTTCTCATCGTATTGCACAGGGACGAAAGCTTGACACACGTGTCTATGGAAACCACATTGGTTTGAGGGACTGTTCTTATTCCCTTCTTTCTGTATAATGATCAATTATCCAAGTAAGCCATTCCACATTGTTGATTTTCATGGACTCGGATGACACGCAGGTAGCTATAATCTCCCACGTGGTAAGGTCAATTGCTGCTGTAACCACAAATGCACGACTGACTTCTGTTGTTGATTTCATCTGTTTGTTTTTTCCTTCTATGTTTCTCATTCTAACACTTTTTATCGTATTGCACAGGGACGAAAGCTTGACTTACGTGTCAAAGGAAGCCACATTGGTATGAGGGACTGTTCTTATTCCCTTTTTTCTTTTTGATGAACAATAATCCAAGTAAGCCATTCCACATTGTTGATTTTCTTGGACTCGGATGTCACGCAGGTAGCTATAATCTCCCACGTGGTAAGGTCAATTGCTGCTGTAACCACAAATGCACGACTGACTTCTGTTGTTGATTTCATTCGTTTGTTATTTTATTCAATGTTTCTCATTCTAACACTTTTCATCGTATTGCACAGGGACGAAAGCTTGACACACGTGTCTATGAAAACCACATCGGTATAAGGGACTGTTTTTATTCCATTCTTTCTGTATAATGATCAATTATCCAAGTAAGCCATTCCACATTGTTGATTTTCTTGGACTCGGATGTCACGCAGGTATCTATAATCTCCCACGTGGTAAGGTCAATTGCTGCTGTAACCACAAATGCACGACTGACTTCTGTTGTTGATTTCATTTGTTTGTTATTTCCTTCAATGTTTCTCATTCTAACTCTTTTCATCGTATTACACAGGGACGAAAGCTTGACTTACGTGTCTAAGGAAGCCACATTGGTATGAGGGACTGTTCTTATTCCGTTTTTTCTTTTTGATGAACAATTATCCAAGTAAGCCATTCCACATTGTTGATTTTCTTGGACTAGGATGTCACGCAGCTAGCTATAATCTCTCACGTGGTAAGGTCAATTGCTGCTGTAACCACAAATGCACGACTGACTTCTGTTGTTAATTTCATTTGTTTGTTATTTCCTTCTATGTTTCTCATTCTAACACTTTTCGTCGTATTGCACAGGGACGAAAGCTTGACACACGTGTCCAAGGAAACCACTTTGGTATAAGGGACTGTTCTTATTCCCTTCTTTTTGTTTGATGAACAATTATCAAGTAAGCCATTCCACATTGTTGATTTTCTTGGACTCGGATGTCACGCAGGTAGCTATAATCTCCCACTTGGTAAGGTCCATTGCAGCTGTATCCACGAATGCACGATTGACTTCTGTTGTTGATTTCATTTGTTTGTTATTTCCTTCTATGTTTCTCATTCTAACACTTTTCATCGTATTGCACAGGGACGAAAGCTTGACACACGTCTCTAAGGAAACCACTTTGGTATGAGGGACTGTTCTTATTCCCTTCTTTTTGTTCAATGAACAATTATCCAAGTAAGCCATTCCACATTGTTGATTTTCTTGGACTCGGATGTAACGCAGGTAGCTATAATCTCCCACGTGGTAAGGTCAATTGCTGCTGTAACCACAAATGCACGACTGACTTCTGTTGTTGATTTCATTCGTTTGTTATTTTCTTCAACGTTTCTCATTCTAACACTTTTCAAGACATTGCACAGGGACGAAAGCTTGACACACGTGTCTAAGGAAACAACTTTGGTATAAGGACTGTTCTTATTCCCTTCTTTTTGTTTAATGAACAATTATCCAAGTAAGCCATTCCACATTGTTGATTTTCTTGGACTCGGATGTCACGCAGGTAGCTATAATCTCCCACGTGGTAAGGTCAATTGCTGCTGTAACCACAAATGCACGACTGACTTCTGTTGTTGATTTCATTTGTTTGTTATTTCCTCCAATGTTTCTCATTCTAACACTTCTCATCGTATTGCACAGGGACGAAAGCTTGACACACGTGTCTAAAGAAATCACATTGGTATAAGGGACTGTTCTCATTCCCTTATTTTTGTTTAATTAACAATTATCCAAGTAAGCCATTCCACATTGTTTATTTTCTTGGACTCGGATGACACACGGGTAGCTATAATCTCCCACGTGGTAAGGTCATTTGCTGCTGTAACCACAATTGGACGGCTGACTTCTGTTGTTGATTTCATTCGTTTGTTATTTCCATCAACGTAACGTTACAATTGCCCATGAGACTCTAAAGACTAATTTCTAGGGGTGGTTTGGCTTATTTGGCAACAAAACTCCTACCCAGGTTTTTACAAATTTAATAAAATCAAAATATACAATGATCGATCCTTTTCACTCTAAACAAATAATAAAATAGAAACTTAACTTAATACGATTTTAAATGAGCCAGTCTGCCACTAGGATGGAACCTCTTCTGTAATTTATCTTCAGCCTTCTGAACACCAGTTCTTATCAGGAAGCTATAGTACTCCAGTCCTCATTCAACGAAGTTGGTGTGATAATGCCAGGTATTTTGCAGGAATTCTTTCAGATTCAGGAACTAAAGTGGTCTAGCATACGTACTATTCCAAATTCTGTATCTCAAGGAAGTAGTTCTTGATATTTTTCAATCCCAAGAAAGGTTCCTGTTCTAATCCCACGGGAGGTTTCTTCGTTCTAATCCCACGGGAGGTTTTCTTCGTTCTAATCCCACGGGAGGTTTTCTTCGTTCTAATCCCACGGGAGGTGCTTTGAGAAAATGAACAAAAATGATATCAGGATATGTTAACTGAATTTACAACTCCTTCTCGGATTTCTAACCAAGAAATTACAAAGAAATCATTACATTTATTATCAAATAAACCTGAGAAGGAGTTTTGCTGACATTATTTGACACAAAAAGAATTCTACCAAACCTGAAATACGTTTCGACAAGATGGATGACTCTAAAAAAAAACTACTGTTTCAAATTAAATTGATTCATTCTGGTGAGATTATTACTTGTTGAATAAAAATGTTCATGTTAACACTTACCGAGAATCCCGACACAATTCTCGCCGATAAATAAGATTGCGAGTCTCAAATTAAACTAATAATGACTGAAATCTAAATCTACCACTAAATCTACTTATTCTTGCTGGAGTCTCAATCATCATTGAAAATCCTTCAGAAAATTCTCTCCAGGAACGCGCATCTGCGATCCCACCGATAGTACCCGATTTGATACGATTAATTGACAAATTACCGCGTCTTCAAAAATTCCAGTAGCGTAACATGGAATGAAGCGT